>NC_056735.1:857473383-857495482 GCF_019279795.1 Protopterus annectens | reverse complement strand
AAAATTGCATATGAGAATTCTCCAGTGGCTCCTATGGGTGGTCCTTTCAGGATCCCCCTCTCAGACACCTAAACGGATCACGGAAACCTGCAAATGGGACCTTCGCTGGTGGCTGGTGTACTCCAATCTGGATCGGGGGCGCCCCTTTCCACCTCCTCATGGCCACATTGACGGGACCCTCCCAGATGGGGGGGGGGGGCATTACCTGGGCAGGTCAGTCCAAGGCAATTGGCATTCCAACGAGAGTCTCCTTCACATCAACATTCTAGAGATGAGGGTGGTGCTTCTATCTCTACAAGCCCTCCACGATTACCTTCCTCAGGGCGTAATTGCCATTCAGTCCGACAACATGTCAGTAGTCTGGTATCTGAACAAGCAGGGAGGGAAAAGATCGTACCCCCTTTGCAGACAGGCCATGAGAGTTTGGGAATGGGCAGTGGCGACCAGACGCTTTCTGGTAGCAACTCATATCCCTGGGAGATCCAACGTGATAGCCGACAGGTTAAGCAGAACTATTCTCTCTCCTCACGAGTGGTCTCTGAACGATGCAGTGGCAACTCAGATCTTCAGCAGATGGGGAACTCCTTTTTGGGACCTTTTGCAACCCGGAACCCCGGGCAGAAAATTCTTCTCTCTCACTCCAGCTCCGGGAGAGTCCCATGGCCCCTTTAGCCCATCCTTGGCCCACCGGCTTGCTATATGCCTTCCCCCGGGTTCCCCCTCCTTCCCAGAGTGACCCAAAAAGGGGCCCTCACTTAGGGAGCAAAATGATTTTAGTTGCTCCTTACTGGCCTCGCCAGGTAGGGTTTTCCCCTACCTTCAAAATATGCACTGGACAGTCCATGGTTCCTGGATCAGATCCCGGACCTATTAATTCATCAGTCGGGACAACTCCATCAGTCCCTTCACTCTTTGAAGCTAACAGCTTGGCTCCTCCTCTTCCGACTATAGTCAGGAATCAGACTTTAGACCCGAAGTCATCTTTATCCTCAGCCCACAAGTCTGCCACTAGGAAATTGTATACTAGCAAATGGAAGAGATTTGCTATTTGGGCTCAACTCCGGGGTCTAGATCCCACCACTGCCCCGGGTGTCAGAAGTCCTGAAGTTTCTAACTTCCCTATTCAATCAAGGTTCTTCAGTCTCTCCCCAAGGTACAGTTGGCAGCTATTTCCAATTTTCATGAATCTATAAACCCACCTTTAATGAGCAACAGATTGTGTAAAACCTTCATGAAAGGTGCTACGTTTTTCGACCTCCGATTTCTCATCATGCTCCTGGGGTTTTGTGGGTATTACGTGCCTTAACCTCCTCCCCTTGAACCGGCAGCAACCTGTGATCTGAAGTTTTTTTTTGGAAAACTGCCTTTCTGGTTCCGATTATTTCAGCCAGAAGGGTTTCAGAGCTTCAAGCTCTAGCTGTCAAACCACCCCTGGTTTTTCACAAAGATAGAGTACCCCGCAGGCCTATCCCTTCCTTTGTCCCTAAAGTTTGTTCCAGTTTTTGCCTGCAACAGTCATTAGAACTTCCGGTTTTCTTCCCAAAGTACTCAAACAAGTTGGAATACATCTTCCACACATTGGATGTTCACAGACAATTGCTTTTATTTAGATAGGACCCAACAATCACGGAAAACAGATCAATTGTTTGTGTCCTTTTCGGATAATAAATTGGGCAAAGCCCACAAAGGTCTCTATTGCCAAATGGATCAGGGACTGTATTAGTCAGGCTTATTCCTCTTCTAATAAAGAGCTTACATCCTCTGTCAAAGCTCACTCTACTAGAGCTATGGCTACTTCAATAGCATTCCATTCTAAGCTTGCCATTACATTTGTGCTGGCTACATGGTCTTCTCCCACCTTCATTTCCCACTACAAATTGGATGTGGCATCCCCAAGCTTCATTTGGTTCCACAGTTCTCAGGAGTGTTTTCCAGTGAGCCACCCAGGAATCAGGTGCTAGGGGCTGTCCCATCAGTACAGAATGTGGAGATAGGATCACATAACATCTTTTAGTTATGTACTTACCATAACTTTAGATGTTTGGGATCCATCTACTTCCCAATAACCCACCCCCCTTTCCCCCTCCCTTTGGGAGATCAGAAGAGACCGGACGGTTCGAGTACTATTGTTTCACCTTGAAACATCTGGCAATGTTATATAAACAGTTATGTGTGTGTGCATGAGTGCGGACAAACAAGATCTGGGGAAGTAGTGGTGGTGCATCCTGGGATATAGAATAGCTCAGCCAATAAGAGACTTCGCTCTATAGCATAGCATGCGAGTTGGAGCCGAGGATGGGCCCGAACCCATCAGTACAGAATGTAGGCAAGATGGATCCCAAACATCTAAAGTTATGGTAAGTACATAACTAAAAGTTTAACTTTAAACGGGATGAAAAGCAGGGTAATGCTGTGTTTTATAAAAAAAGCAGCTTTATTCCTAAAAACAATGCCACAATAGAAACTTTTGAGAGAATGGGGAAAAGGAAATTTATAAACTATATGATAACAGAGTGGCGGGAAAAGTTTGTTAACTTGGAGAGAAAGAGTGAATCACTAAGTAATTTACAGCATGATATGAAATTAATAATTAGGCCTGCTGAAAAGTAGGTCCATTGATTGTTATGGATAGAAGTTATTATAAACAAACAATGGAAGCTATGTTAAATGATGTGAATGTAATAAAAAAATAGATGGGGGACAACTAGATAAATGTATTATGAACATCAATGACACTATTTATGACTGCTTACAATGTCGCATTATAACACAAGAGTTATTTGAATTTTATTAGTTAAGGAACCTCTTATACCCATTATCCAGGAACCCCAAAAAATACATAAAAACCCCCACAGTACCACCCATGTGACCTGTAGTCACAGGGAGGGATGGTGCACTGAACCTCTCTCATTATTTGGGGAAAAAACACCTTAAACCTGTGTTAAGTAGAAATAGATATGTGTTATGTGACACAAAACAGTTTTGGGAGACTTGTACCAATTCCTAAATTCTGGGGAGAGTAGGGATGGGTATTTAGCTCCTAGCCCCCTGGTCCTGAAAGTAGCACCCTATAAACCTACCGGGTTCAGCTTCCAACCAGTTGCCACTTCACTTATCCACCTTGATCAAAAATTAAAACCCACTACACTTTCTGCTGATCAACTCCCCAGTACCTAAAAAAATCAGCTGATGCTTTTTTACCCGCCCTCAATACTAATCAATTGAACCATAGTAGAAGCTAAAATTCCCACCATCTGGAAAATATCCTATGTAATCCCACTTCACAAAGGAGGCAGCTCTACTGAATTCTCCAATTATAGGCCAATAGCTATACTCTCCCACTTGCAAAGATTATGGAAAAATGTATTCATAGACAATTCATGCACCACCTAATCCAAAATCGCCTTATGGCAGACACTCAGCATGGCTTCCATCCTCATCACAGCACTACTTCAGCCCTCCTAGCCTTTACTAACACCATAAACCATAATCGCAACAATAATTATATATCCTCAGCCCTTTTTTTGGATCTTTCCAAGGCATTCGATATGGTTGATCACCAACATTTAATCCACACCCTGCAAACATTCTGTCTAGATACTGGAGCCCTCCAAAGGTTTCAATCCTACCTGAATGGTCGACAGCAGGCTGTCCTCTGGCAGAACAAACTCTCTAACCTTCTACCTAACACCTCGAGTACCACAAGGCTCTATACTAGGGCCCTTGCTGTTCTCCATCTTCATTAACGACCTTTATACTGTCATTCCAAAGGTCAGCTGTATCCAATATGCTGATGACTCTACTCTGATTTGCTCAGCCACATCTCCAGTAGAGTTATGGTCAGCCCCAGACCACCTTTAATACAATAGAAAACTGGCTTTCTGAACATCATCTGATCCTAAACCCCAAAAAACTAAAATGCTGTTATTTTCACCAACATAGGTCTACCACTTTCCCCTTTTACCATAAAATCAAATGATGGCACAATAATCTCCCCTGACCCATCTACAAAATTATTAGGTGTCATCATAGACAATAATCTCAAATTTGATCTACATGTTAACCAAACTATCAAAATCATCAATAAAAAACTAGGGTCACTTTACAGAATAAAAGCCTTCCTAACCCCTCCAGCTAAAATTGCCATAGCTTGCTCTCACCTTCTTTCAACCCTTCTGTATGCATCCCTCTACTCAATTTGAACAAGACTGTCCTTAACAAACTCTCAATTTGCTACAACCACATTGACAGGTTTGCCACTGGGCTGCCTTTTAGGACACATCATTGCATCAATCTAAATCAGCTTGGTTGGCTTGAACTACCTAGCCTAATCCAGTATAACCAACTGATTATGGCCTATAAAATCCTCTATAATCCGGACAATACTCCTGCACTTAAAAATATTATCATCCCCTATAACAATCCTAGACCCGAAACTCTAACAAACTACTAATTCAGACTAGCAAAATTAATAACACAGCCGGTGATTCTCTGTTTGCAAACTCTGTAAGTAGATCCTGGAACTCTCTTTCCCGCTGATATTACCTTACTTTCCACTTTAGGTCAATTTAAAACTAGACTCAAACAACATTTGTCACTTAACTGGCTATGTCAATGTATCAAGCCTGGCTAACTCGAATGTGCAAAATCTGTCAACCAGTTTATTGTGTAATTTAATTTAATCCTGACTTGTGCTCAGGACTAACTTTAACCTGTGGAACTTGTTTAACTTGCTTACTTATGTAATCTCTGTAAATAGTCTGTTTGTAATATGTAATGCTGGTATTATGTAATGCTGTATCTGCTTACCCTTGGAGCTTTTCTCCCCCTCCGCTGAAAATGGACATGCATCCAGTCGGACTATCCCGGTCAACAAATGTAAAATAAAAATAAAAAATAAATTTATTAGTAACATTGTATGTCCAATCCCTATTCACAGTCATATTTAATGAACAAGGAGTAGATATGCTGCTTAGACAATATTTAATGAATGATGGACAGCTGGAACCCAAGTTTATAGATTTACTATCTCTGTTGGTGGAACTCATATAAGAGAATAAAATTTCCTTATTTGAACATACATTATACAGGCAATTAGATGGCATATCTATGGGCACCTCATGTGCCAATGGCTATGCCAACATTGTCATGGCTCAATGGGAGAAGCATCACCTACTAGGTTTTGAAACTTGAGGAAGTATAGCATTTTATCATAGGTTTGTAGATGACCTCTTCCTTTTAGGGGAGGAGGACATTGCAACTATACAACAGTTCATTCATAATATTAATAGGAGCATTAACTTCTTGAAATTTACCATGAATAAGGTTTATGACACAACAGACTTCCTGGATGTAAGTATTAATCAGGACCTGGGGGCAATTTTAACAAAAATATATAGGAAAGGATGTTATGGAAACAATTACCTTCATTGACATAGTATGCATCCAAAGCATATATTTAAAAATATCATAAAAGGACAGGGACTGAGAACCTTTAGGTTGACTACAAATGAAAGTGGCCTGGATGGGGAGTTAGTAGGTCTGAAGAATACATTTTTGTATAGAGGATATAAGGAAGATGAAGTTAATGATGGGCTGTCTATGGTTCCAAGGCTATGGGAGACTATAGGAAAGCCTTATTTTTCAGAACAGAGTGAAATGGCACCACCAGGTCAAGAACAAGCTGCCCCTAGGTTAGTGAGAATACCAATTATCTACTCAAGCAATGTGAATCTCATGCCAGAAATTTATAGGAAGAACTGGGCAGTATTTTGTTCTGAAGATGGAATTAGATTGTGGGGGACAACCCCACCTTTGCCTATAAAAAAAAAATCTTTAAAAGGTTATTATGTCACCCCAGACACTCATCAGATAATTCCTATAATATTAACAGAGGCACTTTTCCCTGTTCCAGCTGTAATTTTTAACAGTATATTGATAGCAGTAACACTTTTGTTCATCCTGATACAGGAAGACAATAGAGTTTAGAGTGCAGTAGGCATGATCTCCAGAGAACAGTTAAATTAAATACCAAAGCTTGTTAAGGAAATGCATCAAGTAAAATCAAGCTAAAGAAAGCAAAAACAGGTACTTATAATCAAGCAAAGTCTCTCTCTCTTCTTTTCTGCTGTAGAACTCTGCAGGACACCCAAAAAGGATCAGCTGGGGTAAAACAAGCCAAAACCCGCTCAAACACGGGTTTTTATGTCAGAAAGTTGAAAGGGATAGAAGCAGCCCAAAAGGGCCAATAAAATACAGTTCTTGAGCTGGAAACCACTCTTCTAGCAATAGATAGGCTGCTCAGAGAGTACCACTCCCACTGACAAGCAGAAGAACTTCCTACTATCTTTGCAAGGTCTGGAGAACTCAGAACACAAAATACAGTCCTGTAATCACCAAATTTGAGATCTGGGGTATTCTAGTTTGAAAAAAGGTGGGAAACCAGCAAGAATATATGATTTTTGGGGGGGGGGGTTTGTTACAGAAATAGAAATACAGTAAATGCAGTAGTAAACTTTACTTATAAGGCTCTAAAAGGCTAACGAGAGTGTGTAGCCTGTAACAGTAAATGCACTTGAAAAAAAAAAAAAACGATTTAATAACACAAAATACAGCCCTGAAATCAGCAAATCTGAGATCAGGTCTATTCTAGTTTGAGAAAAGTCAGGAAACGATGAAGTAGAGAGGCATTTTGAGTTTTTGTTTTTTTAGTTACAGAAACAGAAATACAGTAAATGCAGTAGTAAACTTCACTTATAAGGCTCTAAAAGGCTAAGCCTTGAGTATGTAGCCTGTAACACTAAATGCAGTTGGAAAAAAAAAATGATTTAATAAAGTGCAGAAGGCAAAATCAGCAGAAAACTGTTAAATTAAGTATTAAAGCTTGTAAAACAGGTGTAATAAAGTACATCAAGCAGAATCCAAAGAAAGTAAAACAGATACTTATAATCAAGCAACGTCTCTCTCTCTCTTTCTTTCACCCGGATCCACTGAGATAAAACAAGCCAAAACCCGTGTGAGCAAGTTGTTTTAAGGCAGGAAGTTGAAAGGAAAAGAAGCAGCTGAAGACAGCCAATAAAATACAATTCCAGAGCTGGAAACCACTCATGTAGTGATAGATAGGCTGCTCAGAACTTACTACTCCCACTGATAAGTAGAAGGACTTCCTACTATCTCTGAAAGGTCTGGACAACTCAGAACACAAAATACAGTCCTGAAATCAGCATCTGAGATGGGGGGTATTCTAGTTTGAAAAATGGGGAAACAAGCAAGTAGATAGGACTTTTTTTGTTACAGAAACAGAAATACAGTAAATGCAGTAGAAAATTCACTTATAAGGCTCTAAAAGGCTAATCACTTGAGTGTGTAGCCTGTAACAGTAAATGCAGTTAAAAAAAATATTATAAAGTGAAAAAAGAAAATCAGAAAGAACGTTAAATTAAATACCAAAGCTTGTAAAACGGTGTAAAAATCTTAGCAAAATCAACTAAAGAAAGCAAAAACAGGTACTTATAATAAAGAAAATTCTCTCTCTCTTCTTTTTTTGCTTTTAAACTCTGCGGGAAACCCAAAGGATCCCTGAGTAAAACAAGCCAAACCCATGAAAAAAGGTTTTAAGTCAGAAAGTTAAAAGGGAAAAAGAACAGCCAAAAGGCCAATAAAATAAAATTCCAAACTGGAAACACTCCTTGGGATAGAAAACCTGCTAGAGCTTTCCATTCCCACTGAAGGTAGAAAGTTTTCCTACTATCTCTGCAAGGTCTGGAAAACTCAGAACACAAAAAAGTCCTGAAATCAGCATCTAGATCGGGGTATTCTAGTTTGAAAAATTGGGAAACAAGCAAGTAATAGGACTTTTTTTTTGTTACAGAAACAGAAATACAGTAAAGGTAAAAATTCACTTATAACTTAAAAGGCTAATTCACTTGAGTGGTAGCCTGTAACAGTAAATGCAGTTGAAAAAAAAAAATAAAGTGCAGTAGGCAAAATAGGAAAGAACAGTTAAATTAAATACCAAAGCTTGTAAAAAAACTGAATAAAGTGGTAAGCAAAATCAAACTAAAGAAAGCAAAACAGGAAATTATAATAAAGCAAAGTCCCCCTCTCTCTTCTTTCTGCTGTTTAGACTCTGCGGGAAACCCCAAAGAGGTTTCCTGAGGAAAAACAAGCCAAAACCCATCAAACATGTTTTTAGCCAGAAATTTGAAAGGATAGAAGCAAAAAAAAAGGGCCATAAATACAATTTTGAGCTGGAAACCACTCTAGCGATAGGTGGCTCAAGCTTACCACTCCACTAAAAGCAATTTTTCCTACTATCTCTGCAAGGTTGGACAACTCAGAACACAAAATACAGTCCTGAAATCACCAAATTTAAATTTGGGGGTATTTAGTTTGAGAAAAAGGTGGGAAAAGAAGTAGATAGATTTTTTTTTTTTTTTTTTAAAGAAAAAAAAATATATCAGTAGTAAAATTCACTTATAAGGTCTAAAAGGGTGCCCCTTGATTGTTAGCCTGTAACAGTAAATGCAGTTGAAAAAATGATTTATTAAGGGCAGAAGGCAAAATCAGCAGAAAAGTTAAATTAAATACCAAAGTTGTAAAAGGTAGTAAATTTGAAAGAAAAAAAAAAGCAAAAAAGAAAAACAGGTACTTATAACAGGCAAAGTTCTTTTCTTTTCGCGGGTTTTGTAAACCCCAGGATTTGCTGAGGTAAAACAAGTAAAACCCATCAAACAATTTTTAAGTCAGAAAGTTGAAAGGGATAGCAGTCAAAACGGCCAATAAAATACAATTCCTGAGCGGGAAAACCCACCCCTTGGGATAGATGGGCTGCTCAGAGCTTAACTCCCATTGATAACAGAAGAACTTCCTACTATCTCTGAAAGGTCTGGACAACTCAGAACACAAAATACAGTCCTGAAATCAGAAAATTGAGATTGGGGTATTTTAATTTGAAAAAAAAAAGCAAGAGAAAGATTTTTTTTTTTTTTGTTACAGAAACAGAAATAAGTAAAACAGTAAAAAATTATAAGGTTCTAAAGGCCCAACACGAGTGTGTACCTGTAACAGTAAATGCAGTTGAAAAAAATGTTTTAGTAAAGTGCAGAGGAAAATCAGCAAAAAAATTTAAAATTTAAATACCAAAGCTTGTAAAACGTAAAATAAAGTCTTTCAGCAAAATCAACCCAAAAAAAGAAAAAAAATTTTTATAATCAAGAAAAATCTCTCTCTTCTTCTTCTCTGTAGAACTCTGCAGGACCCAAAAGGACGCTGGGGTAAAACAAGCCAAAACCCATGAAACACGTTTTAAGTCAGAAAGTTGAAAGGAAGAAGCAGCCAAAAGGCCAATAAAATACAATTCCAGCGGGAAAACACTCTAGATAGATACTGCTCAAGCTTACCACTCCCACTGAAAAGAGAAAGACTCCTACTATCTCTGAAAAGGTCTGGACAACTCAGAACACAAAACACAGTCCTGAAATCAGAAAATCTGAGACTGGTTATTTAGTTTGAAAAATGGGGGAAAAAAAAAAGTGGGACTTTTTTTGTTAAAAAACAGAAATACAGTAATCATTAGAAATTCACTTATAAGGCCCTAAAAGTAACACTTGATTAGTAGCCTGTAACAAAAGCAGTTGAAAAAAAATTTAATAAGGCAGGCAAAATCAGAAGAAAGTTAAATAAATACCAAAGTTTAAAAAATGTAAAAAGTGCCAGCAAATCACCAAAGAAAGCAAAAAATTTATTATAACCCAAAAAGTCTCTTTTTCTTCTGCTGTAAAACTCTGAAAGACCCAAAAGGTTTTCTGAGGTAAAAAAGAAAAAACCCAAAAAAAGGGTTTTGTCAGAAAGTTGGGGATAAAGCAGCCAAAAGGGGCCAAATAAAATACAATCTTGAGGGAACACCCCTAGCAATAGATAGGTTCTCAGAGCAAACCACTCCCATTATAAAAAAAATTTCCTACTATCTCTGCAAGGTCGGGAAAAACCAAAACACAAATACAGTCCTGAAATCACAAATTGACCCCGGGTATTCTAGTTTGAGAAAAGGGGGGAAACCCGCAAGTAGATAATTTTTTTTTTTTTAAAACAAAAAAATACAGTAATGCAGTAAAAATTCACTTATAAGGTTTAAAAAGGCAATCACTTGAGTGTAAGCTGTAAATTGCAGTTGAAAAAAATTTAAAAGCAGAAAAAATCAGCAGAAACAGTTAAATTAAAACCAAAGCTTGTAAACGGAAGTGATCAAGCAAAATAAAGCTAAAAAAGAAAACAGGTACTTATAACAACAAAGTTTCTCTCTTTTTCCTGCTGTAGAACTCTAAGGACACCCAAAAGGATCCCTGAGGTAAAACAAGAAAACCCTCAAAAAAGTTTTAAGTCAGAAAGTTGAAAGGGATAGAAGACCCAAAAGGGCCAATAAAATAAAATTTTGAGCTGGAAACAACTCTAGGATAGATAGGCTGCTCAGAGCTTAACTCCCATTGATAAGCAGAAGAATTTCCTATTCTCTGAAAGGTCTGGCAACTCAAAAAAAAAATTTAGCCCTGAAATCAGCAAATTGAGATAGTATTTATTTGAAAAAAATTTGGAAATGAGAAAGTAGAAGATTTTTTTTTTTTTTTTTTACGAAACAAATAAAGAAAATGCAGTAAAAACACTTATAAGGTTCAAAAAGGCAGCACCCCTGAGTGTGTACCTGTAACAGAAAAACCAGTTGAAAAATGATTTAAAAGTGCAGTAGGAAATCAGCAGAGAAATTTAAAATTTAAATACCAAAGCTTGTAAAAGCTAAAAAAAGTGTCAAGCAAAATCAAGCCAAAAAAGCAAAAAGAAGTTAAATAAAACAAAGTCTCTTCTTTCTGTTTGTAGAACTCTGCAGGATGCCCAAAAGGACCCGTGAGGAAAAACAAGAAAAACCCCATGCTTGTTTTAAGCAAAAAATTGAAAGGATAGAAGCACCAAAAAAAAAAAATACAATTCCAAAACTGGAAACCACTCCTCTAGGATAGATAGGCTGCTAAAGGTTACCACCCCCACTGAAAGCAGAAAGACTTCCTACTATCTCTGAAAAGTCTGGACAACTCAGAACACAAAAAAGTCCTGAAATCAGCAAATCTGAGACGGGGTATTTAGTTTGAGAAAATGGGAAAAAAAAAGAAATAGGATTTTTTTTTTTGTTAAGAAACAGAAATACAGAAAATCATAGAAAAATTCACTTATAGGGTCAAAAAGGGAAACCACTTGATATGTAGCCTGTAACAGTAAAGCATTTAAAAAAAATTTTATAAAGCAGTAGGCAAAATCAGAAGAAAAGTTAAATTAAATACCAAAGTTTAAAAAGGCTGAAATAAAGTCGGAAGCAAAATCAGCAAAGAAAGCAAAATATTTACTTATAATCAAGCAAAGTCTCTTTTCTTTCTGCTGCTGTAGAACTCTGAAAGAGCCCAAAAGGTTTTGCTGAGGTAAAAAAAAAAACCCAAAAACAAACAAGTCAGAAAGTAAAGGGATAAAAAAAACACCAATAAAATACAATTCCTGACAAACCATCCTCTGGGAATAGATAGGCTCTCAAGCCCCATCCCATAATAAGGAAAAGATTCTACTATCTCTGCAAGGTCTGGAAACCAAAACACAAATACAGACTGAAACCCTTGAGCCCTTCTAGTTTGAGGGTGGCGGCAAGAAAAGGGTTTTTTTTTTTGTTAAAAACAGAAATAAAAAAAAATCAGTAGTAAAACCTTTAAAAAAGGCTACCCACTTAATTGTGAGCTGTAACAGTAAATGCGGGTTGAAAAATGATTTAAAAATGCATTGGGCAAAATCAGCAGAGAACATTTAAACTGAAACAAAGGCATAAATAAGAAAAATCAAGCTAAAGAAAGAAAAAACAGGTACTTATAATCAATCAAAGTTTCTCTCTTTTTCTTTCAGCTGCTGTAGAACTCTACAGGACACCCAAAGAGGATCCACTGAGGTAAAAAAGCCAAAACCCTCAAACATGGGTTTTATGTCAGAAAGTTGAAAGGGATAGAAGTAGCCTAAAAGGGCCAATAAAATAAAATTATTGAGCTGGAAACCACTCCTCTAGCAATAGATGGGCCCAGAGCTTACCACTCCCACTGATAAGCAGAAGAACCTCCTACTATCTCTGAAAGGTCTGGGCAACTCAAAATACAAAATGTAGTCATGAAATCAGCAAATCTGAGATCCAGACTATTCTAGTTTGAGAAAAAGTTGAGAAATGAGCATGTAGATAGGACTTTTGGAGTTTTTGTTTTTGTTTTTTTGTTACTGAAACAAATAAAGTAAATGCAGTAATATAATTCACTTATAAGGCTCTAAAAGGCTAGCTTACTTGAGTGTGTAGCCTGTAACAGTAAACACAGTTGAAAACACGATTTACTAAAGTGCAGTAGGCACAATCAGCAGAGAACAGTTAAATTAAATACCAAAGCTTGTAAAATGGCTGTAAGAAAGTGTGTCAAGCAAAATCAAGCTAAAGAAAGCAAAAAGAGGTACCTAAAATCAAACAAAGCCTCTCTCTCTCCTCTTTCTGCTGTTGTAGAACTCTGCAGGATGCCCAAAAAGGATCCGTTGAGGTAAAACAAGTCAAAACACATGCAAAGATGGGTTTTTAAGTCAGAAAATTGAAAGGGATAGAAGCACCCCAAAACAGCCAATAAAATACAATTCCAGAACTGGAAACCACTCCTCTAGTGATAGATAGGCTGCTCAGAGGTTACCACTTCCACTGAAAAGCAGAAAAACTTCCTACTCTCTCTGCAAGGTCTGGACAAATCAGAACACAAAATATAGACCTGAAATCAGCAAATCGGAGATCCTGGGTATTCTAGTTTGAGAAAATGTCAGGAAACAAGCAAGTAGATAGGACTTTTTTTTGTTACAGAAACAGAAATACAGTAAATGCAGTAGTAAAATTCACTTATAGGGCTCTAAAAGGCTAACTCACTTGAGTATGTAGCCTGTAACAGTAAATGCAGTTGAAAAAATGGTTTAGTAAAGTGCAGTAGGCAAAATCAGAAAAGAACAGTTAAATTAAATACCAAAGCTTGTGGTTAATAAAGTTGGGAAAAAAATCAAGCTAAAGAAAGCAAAAACTGTTACTTATAATCAAGCAAAGTCTCTCTCTCTTCTTTCTGCTGCTGTAGAACTCTGCAGGAGGCCCAAAGAGGATCCGCTGAGGTAAAACAAGCCAAACACCCATGCAAACACAACAAAAGTCAGAAAGTAGAAAGGGATAGAAGCAGCCAAAAACAGCCAATAAAATACAATTCCTGAGCTGGAAACCATCCTCTAGTGATAGATAGGCTACTCACAGCTTACCCAGTCCCACTAATAATTAGAAAGACTTCTTACTATCTCTGCAAAGTCTGGACAACTCAAAACACAAAATACAGACCTGAAATCAGCAAATCTGAGACCTGGATTATTCTAGTTTGAGAAAAAGGTAGGAAACGAGCAAGTAGAGAGGATTTTTTGTTTTTGTTTTTTTGTTACAGAAACAGAAATACAGAAAATACAGTAGTAAATTTCACTTATAAGGTTCCTAAAAGCGTATCCCACTTAATTGTGTAGCCTGTAACAGTAAATGCAGTTGAGAAAATGATTTAACAAAGTGCAGTATAAAAGCAGAGTACAGGTAAACTGAATATGGGCTGTAGTAAACAGCCAGCAAAATCAAGCTAAAAAAAAAAAACTTATTAAATCAACAAAGTCTTTTGTCTTTTTTCTGCTGCTGTAGAACTCTGCAGGATGCCCAAACAGGATTTGCTGAGGTAAAACACCAAAATCTGAGCAAACATGGTTTTTTAAGTCAGAAAGTTGAAAGGGATAGAGGTAGCCCAAAATGGCCAATAAAATACAATTCCTGAACAGGACACCACTCCTCTAGCAATAGATAGGCTGCTCAGAGCTTACCTCTCCCATTGCTATAAAAAAGACTTCCTACTATTTCTGCAATGTCTGGACAACACTGAAAAAATACAGTCCTGAACTCAGCAAATGTGAGATCAGGACTTTTTTTTTGAGAAAAAGCAGGAAACAAGCAAGTAGATACATTTTTTGTTACAGAAACAGAAATACAGTAAATGCAGTAGTAAAATCCACTTATAAGGCTCTAAAAGGCTAACACACTTCAGTGTGCACCCTTTAACAGTAAATGCCATTGAAGAAAATGATTTAATAAAGTGCAGTAAGCAAAAACAGCAGGGTAAAGTTAAATTAAATACCAAAGCTTGTAAAACTGCTATAATAAAGTAAAGCAAAATCAAGCTAAAGAAAGTAAAAACAGGTACTTATAATCAACAAAGTCTGTCTCTCTTCTTTTTTTTCCTGCTGAGAAGGCTTTAGGACTCCCAAACCAGATCTGCTGAGGTAAAACAAGTCAAAACGCACACAAACACAGGTTAGAAAATTGAAAGGGATAGAAGCAGCCAAAAACGGCCAATAAAATAAAATTCCTGAGCTGGAAACCACTCCTCTAGTGATAGATATGCTGCTCAGAGCTTACCACTCCCACTGATAAGCAGAAGAACTTCCTACTATCTCTGCAAATTCTGGACAACTCACAACACAAAATACAGCTGGGCGTAGCTTCATTGAAGGTTGTGCGTCAGGCCTGGCAACTCAGCAAAAATCTACTGCCAATCATTAGTGGACCGGAGTTCCACTGTGGTGACCCCTAACCGGGAAAAGCCGAAAGATACAATAACAGGTAGGCAAAATCAGCAGAGAACAGTTAAATTAAATACCAAAGCATGTAAAATGGCTGTAATAAAGTGTATCAAGCAAAATCAAGCTAAAGAAAACAAAAACAGGTGCTTGTAATCAAGCAAAGTGTCTCTCTTTTTCTGCTGCTGTAGAACTCTGCAGGATCCCCAAAAAAGGTTTGCTGAGGTAAAACAGACAAAAACATGCAAACATGTTTTTTTAAGTCAGAAACTTGAAAGGGATAGAAGCAGCCCAAAACAGCCAATAAAATACAATTTCAGAACTGGAAACCACTTCTCTAGTGATAGATAGGCTGCTCAGAGGTTACTACTTCCACTGAAAAGCAGAAAGACTTCCTACTATGTCTACAAGGTCTGCACAACTCAGAACACAAAATACAGTCCTGAAATCAGCAAATCTGAGATCCGGGGCACTCAAGTTTGAGAAAAAGAGTGAGCAAGTAGAGAGGGTTTTTTTTTTTTTTTTTTTACAGAAACAGAAATACAGTAAATGCAGCAGTAAAATTCATTTATCAAGCTCTAAAAGGCTAGCACACTTGAGTGTGTAGCCTCTAACAGTAAATGCAGTTGAAAAAATATGATTTAGTAAAGTGCATTAGGTAAAATCAGCAAGAGAACAGTAAAATTAAATACCAAAGCTTGTAAAATGGCTGTAATAAAGTGTGTCAAGCAACATCAAGCTAAAGAAATCAAAAACAGGTACTTATAATCAAGCAAAGTCTTTTCCTTCTTTCTGCTGCTGTAGAACTCTGCAGGGGGCCCAAAGAAGATCCACTGAGGTAAAAGCCAAAACCCATGCAAACACAAGATTTTAAGTCAGAAAGCAGAAAGGGATAGAAGCAGCCAAAAACCAATAAATACAATTCCTGAACTGGAAACAACTCCTCTAGGGATAGATAGCTCCACAACTTCCCCACTCCCACTGGTAAAAAAGATTTTTACTACCCTACAAAGTCTGGACAACTCAGAACATAAAATACAGTCTTGAAATCAGCAAATCTGAGACCTGGATTATTCTAGTTTGAGAAAAAGGTGGGAAATAAGCAAGTAGATAAGATTTTTTTGTTTTTGTTTTTTTTTTTTTACAGAAACAGAAAAAGTAAATACAGTAGTAAAATTCACTTATAAGATTCCTAAAAGGGTATCACAATTGATTGTGTAGTCTGTAACAGTAAATGCAGTTGAAAAAATGATTTAATAAAGTGCAGTAAAAAAGCAGAGTACAGGTATACTAAATATCAACATTTGTAGAACGGCTGTAGTAAAGTGCACCAGCAAAATCAAGCTAAAGAAAGCAAAAACATGTACTTAGAATCAAGAAAAGTCTCTCTGTCTTCTTTCTGCTGCTGTAGAACTCTGCAGGATGCCCAAACAGGATTTTCGGAGATAAAATAAGCCAAAATCTGAGCAAACATGGATTTTTAAGTCAGAAAGTTGAAAGGGATAGAAGTGGCCCAAAATGGCCAACAAAATACAATTCCTGAGCAGAACACCACTCCTCTAGCAATAGATAGGCTGCTCAGAGCTTACCACTCCCATTGAAAAGGGAGAAAGACTCCTACTATTTCTGCAATGTCTGGACAACACTGAACACAAAATACAGTCCTGAAATCAGCAAATCTGAGATCCATTTTAGTTTGAGAAAAAGTGGAAACAAGCAAGTAAAAAATTTTTTTTTGTTACAGAAACAGAAATACAGTAAATGCAGTAGTATAATTCACTTTTTTAAAAGGGCCCAAACCCTTGAGTGTGTAGCCTGTAACAGAAAATGCAGTTGAAAAAATTATTTAATAAAGTGCAGTAGGCAAAATCAGCAGGAACAGTTAAATTAAATCCCCAAACTTGTAAAATGGCTATAATAAGCTTAAGCAAAATCAAGCAAAAAAAGTAAACACAGGTATGTATAATCAAACAAAGTTTTCTCTCTCTTCTTTCTGCTGTTTAGAACTCTGTAGGACACCCAAACAAGTCATAACACACCAAACACATTTTTATAAGTCAGAAAGTTGAAAGGGATAGAAGCAGCCAAAACGGCCAATAAAATAAATTTCCTGAGCTGGAAACCACCCTCTAGTGATAGATAGGCTGCTCAGAGCTTACCACTCCCACTGAAAGGAGAAAGACTTCCTCTCTCTGTAAGGTCTGAACAACACAGAATACAAAATACAGTCTGAAATCAACAAATCTGACATGAGGACTATTCTAGTTTGAGAAAAAGGGGGAAACAAGCAAGTAGATAATGTTTTTTTTGCTACACATACAGAAATGCAATAAGCACAGTAGTAAAATTCACTTATAAGTTTTTAAAGGCTAACCCCTTGAGTGTGAAGCCTGTAACAGTAAATGCGGGAAAAAAAATGATTTAATAAAATGCAGTAGACATAATCAGCAGAGAACAGTTAAATTAAATACCAAAGTTTATAAAGGGGCATCAAGCAAAATCTAGCTAAAGAAAGAAAAAACAGGTTCTTATAATCAAGCAAAGTCTCTCTCTTTTTTTCTAATGCTGTAGAACTCTGCAGGACACCCAAACAGGATCCATTGAGTAAAACAACCCAAAAACCCCACTCAAACATGGGTTTTATGTCAGAAATTTAAAAAGGGATAGAAGCAGCCCAAAACCAATAAAATACAATTCATGAGCGGGAAAACCCCTCCTCTAGCAACAGATAGGCTGCTAAAAACCACTTCCACTGATAAGCAGAAGAACTTTCTACTATCTCTGCAAGGTCTGGACAACTCAGAACACAAAATACAGTCCTGTAATCACCAAATTTGAGATCTGGGGTTTTTTTTTTTTTCAAAAATTTTTTATTTATTCTTTACAAAAAAGGCAGTAAAACAAATAACATAAAGGAAAAACATATGAATATTAAGCAATTGTTACACATTGAAAGAAATGCAAAAGAGGTTGATTAATCAAACAATACTATTTACACTATATACATAGATGCTTTCAAAATTCAGCATAGCAAAAAAAAAAGGAAGAAATAAGTAGTTCTGCAAGAGTTATTATAAGTGCAATATTAAAGAGGAAAAGAAAAAACATTGGGGATGTATGATGTTGTGAAAAAGCTCCTAGTCATAATGAAGTATGAACATTGTGGTAAGTTATGCAAGAAAAAATTTTATAGATTTGTTCCCATAACTTCCTAAATTTAATTTTTTTGTCCCTTTTATTAATTATTATTTTTGGGCTAATAGATGTTTATCCATCAATCTGAAGTTCTCTCATGATTTAAAGTTAAAGCCAACTTTATATAAATTTATTAAAAGAAATATATTAATTGGGGTAACTGCTTGTTTTGGGAGATATTATTTAGAAGGATATGTAGTAGAGTAAATTCCCAAGTGAGTGTTTGTTTGGTAGTCTCTTTTAATTGAAAAAAATTCCAAAGTTTAAATAAAATTTACAGCTCCAGAAAAATGGAGTTCAGTTTGGTCTTTACAGTGTGGACAAATGGGGATTTCATAGGGAAATTTATGTAGATAGCAGGAGTGAAATATTTTTGTTATAGATCATGAGTTGAAAAAAATTTCTGAAGGGGTATAGATTTTATTGTTAGGTTAATTGCCTGAATCAATTGATGGTTATCCATGGGAGAGAGGTTTTTTTCCCGTATTCAGAAATAAGGATATACTCCTTGAATTTAATGTCTTTGATCATTTTGTATGTAAATGTAGTAGGGGAGAATGGTCTTCCAAATAAATTACAAGTTGCTATATCTTCATTGTTTTTATGCTTAGATAGCTGATACATATTTTTTTAATCTGTCTCAGGATCAGTAAGTTAAAGGTTCAATTGGTTCCTTATTTCTTGCAAAGAGCAATTTAAAAATGGATATATGTCTTGGATGGTTGTGTTTAATAGACAAAAGGGGTTTTGGTTTAGAGTTTTTATTTTAAGTTTTTATTTAAGGGGTTTTAATGTCATCATAGCTTGTAAAAGGTTTAGAGATTTGAAGAGTTTTTTGTTTATAATATGTTTGAGGGTTCTTTTTTACAAGATTTCATTAAAATTTAGAAATGGTAATGATTTGGGTTGATGTTCAGGCTTTTAATATGATTATGGTATATTCTTATTCAGTTTGGGTACCAAGCATTTTTTTTTTTTCCCTTTTTTCTATTGGTATTTATAATTAAATAGTATGTTAAAGATTGGAAGTTCTAGGCCACCTTTATTTTTGGAGGTTGTTAGTTTGTCATATGAGATTCTGTTTTTTTGATTCCCAGATGAATTTAGCAAACTCAGGGGTACTTAAAAATTATTGGGGGTTATTAATTATAAAATATATAAATTTAGGGCATTCATTTTAATTACAAAAATTTGGCCAAAAAAGGTAACTTTAAATTTTTCCATCTATTAAGGTTTAGTGAAATGTCTAGCCATTTTGCTTTATGTTGTTTGAGTAGAAATCTTTGTTGTTTGTAGAAAATGTGATACCTATGTAATTAATTACTTCTTCAGTTTTAATTTCCTATTAGTGGTAAAGAGAGAATGGTTTAGGAGGTTTTAAGGGGAAAAATTTTAGTTTTTTTAGGTTTAATTTGTAATGATATCATAAAATGTTCAATAGTGGATAATATTTTATTTACGTCCAAATTGGTGTGGTACAATAAATATTCAGGTCATCAGCAAAAGCCGATAAGAAGACTTTGGTGTTGTAGATTATTTTATGGTATGTATTTTGTTTTATATTTAGGAAAAGAGGCTCAAGGTATATGTTAAAAAATAAAGGAGATAAAGGGGAACCTTGAGTTCCATTTTTAATAAAAAACCTTTTTACCAGGTTTTGTTAATGTATAAAGATGTATAGGATTCTTTTATAATATTTGCAGGGTTTTAATAAGTTTTTGGGGTATATTGAAGTAAGGCAAGGTTTGGAATAAAAATTCTAAATTTACTTTATCAAAGGCTTTATGGGCTTCAATGACAAGTACATATACATTTAGATTATTTTGATTAGCATATGAGATTAATGTATTAAGTGTTAATGTATTATTGCTCGTTTGCCTAGTTGTTGTAAAGCCCGACTGTTCGGGGAAAATAATTTTATCCATTATGTTTTTCAGTCTGTTTGCTAGTATGGATGTTAATATCTTAGTGTCAATATTTAATAGTGATATGGGTCTATAGCTATCTGGGTTTTTAGGGTCTGCTTTTTCTTTAAGTATAAAAATAGTTTTGGATGTGTTAAAGTGTATATCATTGATTTCATTATTTATTATATAGTTCAGTATATGAAATAGGATTTGGGCTATGGTGGGGTAAAAGTTTTGTAAAATTCTGTAGTGAGACCATCTGGGCTGGGGGCTTTATGTGATTTCATTTGCTGAATTGTTGAGGTTATTTTCCCAAAAGAGATGGATTTGATTATTTTTTCTTGTTGATTTGGATCTAACTTGGGAAAATTTATATTTTGGAAAAGCGTGATCTATCATCTTTTGAGGGTAGAGTTAATTGTTCTCCATAGGTTTGTGTATATATTAGTTTGAATGTTTTAATAATGTCTTCATTTTTTGTAAAGTCTTTGTCCTGATAGAGTATTTCAGATATTTGAGAGGTGGATTTGGTTTGGTTTATAATTCTGGCTGGAAGGAGTTTGGACTTCATTAGCATAGTTAGCTAGCATTTTAGTTTCATAAAATTATAGTTTATTGTTATGTAAAAGGTAAAGATCCTTTTGGAGTTTCAAGATTTCTGTTTCTGTTTGAGTATTAAAGTTAGTTACTAGATCGTTCGAGTAGTTGTATTTTGGTCTCCAAGTCCTGTTCCTCTTTAAGTTGACTTATTTTATAGTAAGCTGCTTTTTTTAAATATTCCCCTAATTATCACTTTGGTTGCCACCCATCCAATATCCAGAGGTATTTGAGAATTCGGAATGTTTGATAGGGTTGACTTAAGAATAGATTTAATTTCATCAATTAACTCTTTTTTTGTTTAGAAGATTGGGGTTCAGGGACCAATTATAACCTCTTCTTATTATACAGTTTTTGGGGTTTCCATTAATATTTAGAGTAATTTTGGAGTGATCTGAGAGGTATCTAGTGTGTATGGACAATTTTGGATCTAAGGTAATGAGTGTTTCAGAGATTAAAAATAAATCTATTCTCGACCACATTTTATGGCATTTGGAGTAGAATGTAAATTTACTAGAATTATTTGAACTATCTCCATATTTAAAGGGATCATATAGTTTGTAATCATGTTTAAGTTAATTTAAAGCTAGCGATGCTTGTTTGTTATGTAGTAGAGTTATACTTGATTTGTCCTGTTCTGGATTTTGATATGAGTTCCAATTACCACCTAGGATCATATAATGGTTTTGGAATTGGTTCAGAATAGGGTATAATGATGCATAGAAGGAGTATTGATTATTACAAGGGGCATATAAATTTAGTAACAGCATGGGTTTAGAAAGATTTGGAGTTGAAAGAGTTACCTAGCACCATCTACCCTCTTTGTCCATTCTGGTTTCCAGAATTTTGTGTTGATAATGCTTTTTTAAATTTTAATAGCTACCCCCCTGTTGGTTTTACCTTCAGAAGCTATAATTTCCTTATCCATTTTTTCTGATTTCTGGCCATTGTTCACTGGTTAAATATGTCTCCTGGATTAGTATAAAATTTGCCCCTTGTAGAGTGAGGTGTAAAAAGTTTTCTTTTCTTTTTCTTCTGGTGCCCTTTAATGTTCCATGAATCAAATTCCCACATTGAGGCGTTTGGTGTGTCGATAAAGTAAGAGTTGTATATTAAATAGAGATAATAGTTTTTGCTTACATTTTGATGAGGACAGATAAAGAAAGCATCTTATTATTCTCGTCCCAGCTCTGTGCCTAACCACTACCCCCCCGGACCAGGAATAAAGTAGGGGAAAAATTAGTTATTGAGTTTACAAATCCATAGATCAATAGAGTATTTACATATTGTGTTTTGACATTTAAGTAAGAAATGAAGACGAGTATCCCTGCATGAGTTTTAACAACATTGACAAAGCTTAACAAACTGATTCCCTAAAAAACACTACTAATATATCCCTAGCTTCCTCAACAAGTTTCAATATAAAAAGTTATCACATCAGAGGTAAATTGTCCTAGAAGATTAACAGCAGATGAGATCACCCTCAAAAGTCAATATTAGAACCAATATTTACATATCTTATAACTGTAATCTATAAGAATTAAGTAATTATTTTTATTCTTAGTCTACCTAAGCTTGTTAATTCTTCACTTAAATCAACTAAAATGAACATTTACAAGTATTTTGAATGAGGGAAGGGCCAGCCCCTTCCCCTTTCCAGAATAAGAGACTAGAATATTCAGAAAGTAATCAAATAGATACAACTA
>NC_056735.1:857445366-857472883 GCF_019279795.1 Protopterus annectens | reverse complement strand
GCAAAGACCCAGCAATCCAACATAAACCTTTGGGGATATTGTTGAAGTTCACACACACCCAAATATGTGTTGGACTTCAAAATTACAACATATAAACTCACACTGGGCATGCTACGCACTTTGATAATGAGGCGTAATAATCGAGACAGCATGCCATGGAAGGCTGAACTGGGCATGCTCACACGCACTTAGTCCTTATCTCCCGTTTATGATTGGCCACACATATCAGTATTTTATGCACGTGTCATTCAGGAATAACCACAGCACAACGATGGCCCCAGTGCAGTAAATGACCACAGGGAGGCATAAGTGATATAGTGGATCATAGGTCATATGCTAACATCTGCCACAGATACACAAGTTGGTCGCGGAACAGGGGCTCTTTATGGCAATAAAGACCTGCAAACAGTGAGAACAGCACAACAATGTTGTGCATCCGACGAATTGAACATATGGGTGGCAGTTGTCAATGCTAGGCTTCTTGCCCCAGGGAATATGTCAGCCAGGTGTGCCAGCATCTGCATCCCCAGGATAGTAGAGCTACCCGTGCCACTGTAAAGTGAGTCTGAGAAGGCGACATGTGAGCTAATGAGCTGTGCCTCTGTCAAGCAGGGCACTGGAGGTCTCAAGGGATTGAATGTGCTAAGCCACAGCCATGTTGTCGGTGTGTGCTGTGAGGGTTGCTGAGGATCTCCTGACAGTAGGTGTCCGTCAATAACCAGACTGAGGGGAGCCTACCTGCATTCTCCTGGGCGATTCCACTGTCAACACTGTGTTGTAGGTATGTGTGTGAATGAAGTGCCGTATAGACAAACCGTCACAGATGTCACTCCCTCCTGTGGGCTACGAGCTCCTCACAATGTAGTAAGGTGGCTCTGTCTGTTGAATAAAACATATATGGCGGTGTACAGCCTGACAGGTGTCTTGTTGTGGAGCAGTCATGGGTATATGTGGGATAGCATGACCAATGCAAGGCTGTACACATGCTCATAGGATGCAAGTGTCCCAAGGATTATGCTGAGTGGCCAGTATAGTCCTCCAGCATTGGAGTCCTCTGAAGTCATCCACCCCAGTCTACACAAGTGTAGAGTCTGCTTGTGCTAAACACAGTTTGTGTGCAGTGACAACCTGGGGGTGGAGATGGGATATGGATGTCCAGGGAAAGGTGGACATGGGCAGGTATCACCAATGGTGGTCTACCTCTGGTGTGGAACAGTGAGTACCTACGTTGCAGATGGACCAGGTGCAATATGTATTAACCCATGTGGCTGTGGTGTGTGGTTCTGCCATACACATGGACCCTGGGGTGTAGTGGCGGTAAGGGTAAAAGTGGTAGAGGCCTGAGTAGTTCTCACACAAGCCAGCCATGCCTGTACCTGATGTTAACAACTGGAATGGTGTATGTGAATACCTGCATATCCTGGCACTGTTCCCAGGGAAGCTAAGTGTGTGTCCTGGATGTGGGTGTGGTGTGCTGGACTGGTTGTGATGTGTGTTACAGGTCCTGTGGTCCCAAAGCATGGTATAGAACATAACCTGCCAGTGCGATGTGCATATCTGACCCTGACGTAGGTGGCTGCAAATGCATATATATGCTATCCCCCACCTGACAGGTAGTACGACATGTACAAACCTCTGTGGAAATGAAGATGTCAGCACCCTAGAAATACTATAAGTGCAGAACAGATGCCCAGTATTTCGGATAGGGTGCTCTGCTAATGCGTCGCCCTCAAGTGTCATAATATAGTTAGATAGGGGTTCGAATCCTGCAAATGCTCGGTATGTGTGTGGGTGAATGGGGTTTGTGTGTGTGAAAGGCTGTGAGAGGGAAATGTCCCTTTTGGCAACTGGGAGAACACACTACAGGATGCACACTCCCCTTTCTAAACACAGATGATGTCAGCACCCTATAAGTACAGCAGGAGAAAGGAAGCCTTCCAGTAATGTGAATATCGCACTCTGCTAATGCATCTGTCTCAAGTGTCCTAACATAGGTAGGTAGTGGTTTGAATCCTGCAAATGCCAAGTGTGTGTGGATGGGGGGGGGCTTATTGTGTGTGTGCAGATATGTATGAAAGAAATGTTCCTTTTGCCAACTGGGAGAACACAATACAGGATGCACACTCCCCTTTCTAAACACAGATGATGTCAGCACCCTATAAGTACAGCAGGAGAAGGGAAGCCTCCCAGTAATGCGAATAACGCGCTCTGCTAATGCATCCGTCTCAAGTGTCATAACATAGTTAGGTAGTGGTTTGAATTCTGCAAATGACAAGTGTGTGTGTTTGGATGAGGGGTTATTGTGTGTGTGCGAATATGTATGAGGGATGTGCCCTTTTTGCCAACTGGGAGAACACACTACAGGATGCACACTCCCCTTTCTAAACACAGATGATGTCAGCACCCTATAAGTACAGCAGGAGAAGGGAAGCCTCCTAGTAATGCGAATAGCGCGCTCTGCTAATGCGTTACCCTTGCGTATCGTAATGTAGTTAGGTAGGAGTTTGAAACCTGTAAATGACATGTGTGTGTGTTTGCATGTGGGGAGTTTGTGTGTGTGCATTTCCGTATGAAAAACATGTCAGTTTTGGCAATCAGGTGATCACACTACCTGATGCACATTACCCTTTCACAGTACTGATGTTGTCAGCACCCTATAAGTATATCCAGAGACGAGGAACTATCTAGTAAACTGAACAGTGCACTTTGCTAATGCGTCTCTCTCATGTGTCATGAGGTAGGTAGGGGAATGAATCCTGCAAATGGCAAGTGTGCATATGTGTGGGGGTAGGAGGGTGTGTGTAAATGCAAGTGTGAGGGAACAGATCCTTTTGGCAAATACTACAATACACCAGATGCTGCATACTCCCCCAGTAAACACAGGGGATGTCATCACACTATCAGCACAGCCAAACAGGGCTAGTTGGCTAGTAATGCCAATAGTGTGCTCTGCTACTGTGTCTATTACCATTGTCAGAGTACAGATAGGCATGTTTTGGTAACCCACAACTGTCACGTGTGGTTGTGTCACACAGTATGACCTTGTGCGGGTGTTTGTACATAACAATGCATGCCATTGCCTAACCCAGCAATGGCATTGCACACATGATGTATGTGTGTGACACATACACATAAATACCTGTGACCTGCAGTAGTTACCATGTCCGACACATGCTTTGTGTGGATAAATGGTATTAGCAATGTATACCAATATGACTGTGTCTTACTGTGCAGGGTCCGCGTGGTATGTCCCTATACAGTGTGGGTGTCTATGGTGAAAGACCTACAGCAGGGGATACACATCTGGTCTGGGCCATATAGTGTACATGTAGTCAATGTACAGGTGCTGCATGTTCCCACCTGTTGTGGTAGTGGTAACATGTCATTCCACTGCAATTCGGTGACCACATGCTATGAACTCTTCAACTAGAGTGTTGTAGCTACAGTAATGCTCACACACAATGTTCGGCTGGATGCAGTACGGCCTTATAAACACAGTTCATGGGACTGTCATATTGCCGGTGTTGTTATGGAGGATAGGTGATGTTCCTGTGTACGTGAGGGTTGTGTGTGCCAGGCTATGAACCAGATGGCAGTCCGACACACTGTCAGCTGCACATGAGTAGGCCCTGATGGTTTGTGCTGTGCGAACAACCTGGAGATGTGTGTATCTGTGTTAACTTGGGATACCACCCCCCTATCCATGTGTGTTACATGTGTAGGGGACAACAGGCATGGTATGGGGCATAACCTGTCAGTGATGGGTAACCCTTGTGAGCCAGGAATCATGCATCCGGTACTGCACAGACATTGCAGTTCACCATGCTGAGGGCAGTGTCTGGTGCATGCATCCTCCAGTGTACACTGCTGTTGTTGTGTTGCAGCACTGTTAGTGTCCTAACCTGTGTGATACCCATGGAGGTCGCTATGTAAACCATGTCGTGCAGCATACGGCAGTATGTGTGTACCAAGGAGCCTTGCCATTAGACATCGGGCCATGGGTGTCACGTGCAAGATGACCCGTGCACATCAATGTGGCTTCCCTAGCATGTAAGCACACATTGACAGCCAGTGGATACCCTATGAATGACAGTGGAGACTGAGCATAATGTAGACATACAACAGCCTTCCCACATATAGTGGTAGAATACCTGGTGAGGGTATGTTGGCAACCAACATCAGGCTCATACTGGCCTGTGCCACATGCTGAGAGATCCAGTCTATGTTCCCTATCATGTAGTCCAGGGAGGTATTTCCCAGGCAGACACACTGGCATGATCAATGAATGAGTCATATCTGTCCATGCCTCTGTCTGACCTGTATGCATGTGTGCTGTGGTGGACCATAGTGCCCCTGAGTCATATCACTGTGACCTTCACCAGATACAGCCTGTTGAGCGGGACCCCAGTGCAGCACACATGACAGGTACCTGACACGTCTGTAGCAGGTGTGTTGTGTAGCCCTACAGGCTATGGGTGTGTGGCACAGGGGATGTGTGTGCCATGTGTGGCATGTGCACTGTTCCGATGGAACATATGCCTGTGTGCCAGCTGCGGAGGTGTGTGATGCCCAGGCAGGCTGCTAGTCTGAGTCCCCACGTATGCCCCAGTGTGTTCAGCATGCTGTCAGTGTGTGTCAATGTCTGACTGGTGTTGTCGTCACTGTAATATATTGTATTGATTTATTTATTTATCCTACATTTGTTGACTGGGATAGCCCAACTGGATGCATGTCCATTTCCAGGGGATGCCCGTGGAGACAAGCTACGAGGGTAGCAGATACAGCATTACAGAATACTAGCATTACATAGTACAAACAGATTATTTACAGGGATTACATAAGTAAACAAGTCAAACATGTTCCACAGGTTAATGTTAGACCTGAGCACAAGCCAGGATTAAATTGAAATTACACAGTAAAGTGGTTCACAGAAGTTACACATTCGAGTTAGCCAGGCTTGATACATTGACATAGCCAGTTATGTGACAAATGTTAAATGAGTCTACTGTCAAATGACCTACGGTGGACATTAGGGTAATATCAGCTGGAAGTGAGTTCCAGGATCTACTTACAGGGTTTGCAAAGAGAGAATCACCAGCTGTGTTATTAAACTTGCTAGTTTGAAGTAGTACATTGTTAGAGGATCGAAGCGGTCTAGGATTGTTATAGGAGGTGATACTAATTTAAGTGCAGGAGTATTGTCTGGATTATAGAGGATTCTATAGGCCATAATCAGTTGGTTATACTGTATTAGGCTGGGTATTGCAAGCCAACCAAGCTGATTTAGATTGATGCAATGATGTGCCCTAAAAGGCGGGCCAGTGGCAAACCTGGCAATGTGGTTGTAGCAAATCGAGTGCTTGTTAAGGACAGTCTTGTTCATATGTGAGAGTAGAGGGGATGCATACAGAATGGCTGAAACAAGGTGTGAGCGAGCTATGGCACCTTTAGCTAGATGGGCTAGGAAGGCTTTAATTCTGTACAGTGACCCTAGCTTTCTATTGATGGCTTTGCTAATCTGGTTAACATGTATGTCACATATGAGATTATTGTCTATGATGACACCTACTAGTTTCGGAGATGGGTCAGGGGAGATTATTGTGCCATCAGTTGATGTTATGGTAAAGGTGAAAGTGGTAGACCTACGTGTTGGTGGAATAACAGCTGTTTAGTTTGATTGGGATTTAGGATCAGACGATGTTCAGAAAGCCAGTTCGCTATTGTATTAAAGGTGGTCTGGGTAGCTGACCATAACTCTACTGGAGATGTGGCTGAGCAGATCAGAGTAGAGTATACAGCATATTGCATACAGCTGACTTTTGGGATGACAGTATAATGGTCGTTAATGACGGAGGAGGACAGCAAGGGCCCAGGATAGAGCCTTGTGGTACTCTGAGGGTGTTAGGTAGAAGGTTAGAGGGTTTGTTCTGCCAGAGGCCGGCCTGCTGTTGACCATGCAGGTAGGATTGACACCATTGGAAGGCTCTAGTATCTAGACAGTCTGTGCAGGGTGTGGAGTACAAGTTGGTGATCAACCATATCGTATGCCTTTGAGTTATCCAAAAAGAGGGCTGTGGATATATAATTAATGTTGCAAGTATGGCTTATGGTGTTAGTAAAGGCTAGGAGGCCTGACGTAGTGCTGTGATGAGGATGTAAGCCATGCTGAGTGTCTGCCATAATGCGGGTTTGGATTAGGTGGTGCATGACCTGTCTATGACGAAAGTTTCCATAATCTCTGCAAGTGGAGAGAGTATAGCTATTGGCCTATAATTGGAGACTTCAGTAGAGCTGCCTCCTGTGTGAAGTGGGATTACATATGACATTTTCCATATGGTGGGAAAGTTAGATTCTAACATGGTTCCTTTGATTACCTTTGAGACGGGGTAAGCAATAGCATTATCTGGTTTTGATAGGTACTTGGCAGGGAGTTGTTCAGCAGACAGTGTAGTGGGTTTCACTGTTACAATCAAGGTACGGAGTAGTGAAGTGGTGACTGGTTGGCAGCTGGACGCAAGTAGTATTCTAGGGGTGCTGCTTTCAGGACCAGGGGAGCTAGGAGTTAGATGGCTAGCTAGGGCCTGCAATGTCTCAGTAAAGGACTGGTCAAAGCTATCAGGAACATCTTCAGGGGTATTATCAATAGTAGCAGCAGGGATTGGGGTTGACGTTTGTCCTGGACGTAGTATATATGACATGCCACCTGACAGGGTATGGCATTACTGGGTTCAGAGAGACCAGTCCCCAGATTGGCTGTGTGGTGGCATCCCACGCATGTGTTGTACGTTCCTGGCCAAGGGTGATGGCTGACTGCATACATGTGGCAGCTGTGACAATGACACATGACTCACATAAACTACGACTGGACCATAGAGGCGATTCACAGGTTACCTTTGCACATGCCACCCTAGTAGTGTGATTGCCATGGTGAGTACCAATACATAGGGCCAATGGGGAACAACATACTGAAGGTGTGTATGTGTGGGTGGACTGCCACTGTTTCATAGCACTGACATATATGACTGCACACGTGGGTAAATGCCAGGTAAGACGTGTGCAATGTGTCACAGGCAACGTACATGCATATAGGGCAGACAGTGACGTTCTGTCATGCGTAAGGTTGACATACATATGGTACGCTATGCAGATGTCACTAGCAGTCTACAGAAGCACTGTAACTCTGCATTGCAGGTGTAAGCAGTGTTCCAGGGGACCCCATGCGAACATGCATGCAAACAAAGCTACAGTACACAGGGCTGGAAGTACTGCATTATACAACAAAGAAGGGGTAACAATAACAGTAGCTAACAATGCAAATATGTAGGCACTATCAACATGTACCCAGGAATTCGCAGCACAGATGCCCATGGTAGAACCGATATTATGTCATACTTATTTGTGATCTGGACGACATTGGTACTGCACACATATCTAGATGCGCGAACATACACATGGCATAGTCGTTGTGGGCATCTTGACACCATTACTGTACATGTCCACCATTGCATATCACTACTTGCGTTAGCTTTCCCCCTGTGCTACCCATGTATGCGGCTATCTGTTGACAACCTTACCACTGGCATGCAATTATGTGCAGCTGTTATACATTGGTATGTACTATGGGTGCAGATAATTCAGGACATTCATACAGTTACTACAGCAGGCATGCTGGGGTACACACACAGTCATAGCAGCACACTGTACTGTTACCAACATGATACTAATAATACACGTCTATGTAGTCACCCTGTGCATGAGCAACGTGTTTACCTGTTCCCGCAATGATGTTGGAGATTGCAGGAGGTGGCACAGTGTCATCATATGCACAGGGTGTGGATTAGGTATGCCTGAGTCAGCCACTGATACCAATTGACATGTGTGTGTATGTGTGTTGGTGAAGGGCAGCAGTACAGGGTGGGGCAGTGTTGGTGCAGTGTGTGCGTGTATGTGGTTGCCCTAAGTGTTAACATTTCGCATGTGTGTATGCATGCACACAGTTCCACCTCATGGCTGCCATATACAGGGGTTTGTGGACAGCCACAGACTGCACCTGGCAGGCCATACAGATCAGTGTCTGTGTGCACAGACACGGTACCTGTGCCTGGCAGGGGTGCTACGGACCATATCCAGTACAGAGCCGGACTGGGTACTGTCATCAGAAGCGGGGGTGTGTTGACTGGACACATGTCCCTGTTGGGACTGTCCAGAGCCACGTGCACGTGGTCTCCTGGGGCATTCCGATGACAGCACAGACCCAGCATTGCTGGGGCTGCTGCTGGCACTATGGGGGCGTGCGTGAGCCTGTTGCCGTCCGCGCTGACTGCCAGCTGCTGCCGCTGCCGGCATACGGCCATGTCGATGCCGCAGATGCCCACCATTGCCCAGGCTCATGGACATCTGGTTGTGGAGCTGCTGTAATATGTCCCCACAACGTCTGTCTATGACATCGGTGAAGTTACGGATCGCATCCGCAATGTCACGCATACTGTCTGTCATGGCTGTGCGACATGCTCTGAGCTCCCTCAGACCCTGTCTGGTGTACCTTTCCATACGTGACTGAGCCTGCATGACAGTCCGAAACATGGCTGAGGTTGACAGACCTCTTTGGGCACGTCGGCCAGAGGCAGTATGCCCACGGATGCTCCCACGAGAACCCATAGGCAACTGTCTGTGTGGTACCATCGGAGGACCCTGCCCATGGCTGCTGTGTGGGGACGCATGTGCCACAGGTACCACATTACCCTGGTCTATGCCCGCTGTATCCTGTCCATCACCTAGGGACAATGGTGACAAAGGATGTACAGGCAGGATGACTGTGCGCAATGATGGGGTTGACAGCTGTGTACTGTCAATTGGCTGACCAATGGCAGACCCTGACACACCTTCCTGTACCATTACACATATATCATCATTACCAGTAGCCGTGGCACAGGATTCAGGTTCCCCAGAGCAGCCCCAGAACCTGTGGGATGAAGACAGGAAACACAGTTTACAGTCTCCAGACATTGTTACCAGTGATGCACTTATACACACATGCACACATGGACACATGCACACAGGCACACATGCACACAGGCACACATGCACACATGCACGCGTGGACACATGCACCGCGTGGACACATGCAAACATGCACACGTGGACACATGCACACATGGACACATGCACACATGCACACGTGTTCACATGCACACATGCACACATGCACACATGGTCACATGTACACATGCACTCATGCACACATGCACACATGCACACATGGACACAGGCACACATGCACACATGCACACATGCACACATGGACACAGGCACACATGCACAGATGCCCACGTGGACACAGGCACACCTGCACACATGCACACATGGGCACAGACACACCTGCACACATGCACACATGCACACCCTGCAGTATACACAGAGAGCACTACTGAGTTACACTACTGTTACTAGCATTATCAGGACTATTATAGGTTATGTTAAACACACTCACCAGCATGGATGGTCTGTCTCTTTGTAACCCTGGAGGGACCTGCAGAAATGATGAGATTAAAGTCAGTGGGCACATCTGTGCCATTGATATTGCATATGATACAGTGTACAGAACAGTCAGGTGTACATATGGCATATTACCTGCACGCTCCATGTCGTGCTGCTGTGTGGAACCAGCCTCCATCATAATGCAGGTGTACTGCTGTTGGTGTTCCGGGGCTGGAGCCACAACAATTAGGAGTAGCCCCTCCAGTCTGGTGAGGGGGGATGTGTGGCCAGCCCACCTCCTATGGCGACCTGTTGCCTGTGGATATCTGATGCACGCTGCCGGACACTTCGGATTAAATCACTGCAGTGATGTCGTACCTGCTCATATGTCCTGTTATGCGTGCCAATACCCTACGGACAAGGTCTTGCCACAGTGCGGCCCTCTCCTGCTGATTCTGACTGGTGCGGGAAAACAGGATGTCATACTCCCGCACCAGGCTCTGGTGGATCTCCTCATCTTCCGCCACAGAGTAGGCAGGGTTACGCTGTTGCGCCATCTCCCTGGAAGAGAACACAGACAGGATATCAGCAGACCATGTCAGCAATATATGGCACACATACTATACATGATATTCATGTGTAGTGATATACTACTACTCCCATATGTTGCATGTGTGTGTGTCGTGGTGGATACACAGGTACATGGCCAGATATCAGTGCTCAGCCAACACCTGTGCAACAATACCTGCCCCATTCCACACAACATAGTAGCATGCCCCATCGGTCAGCACACACTGACAGGTGTAATGCACAACCTCACTCTGGGGGTTCATCCCAAGGTACTGTATGTGGGACACCATCCACTACTGTGATGTGGACAGACGTTACTCGGCCTGGATATACATATCCCACCACCACCACCAGCACAGTAGACTACTTTGATATGTATGTGGTTAGACAGTTATTCACTTGCTGGGACTGAGATGGTATCCATGCAGCACACTGGGCCAGTGGAAGCCACAAGCCACACTGCTGACCCCTTTGCAAATGCTTACCACGGACATGCCGCGGATTGCATGACACTTGCACACACATGTGTAACCCAGACCCTATGCACAAAGGTTAGGCATCCTGTCCGGTGGACCCCAGACAGAGGCAGATTGTATAACAATAGCAGGAGGCTACTGCAGGACAGAGCACATTCACATTAAGGGTAGGCATCTGTGGTCAGCACTGGTACTACGCTATAGTCCGTCATAACAATGGCCACGGCCTACTCTGGGAGGGAAATGGACACAAACACTACGGATGACCACAAGGCCTTCTTCAGTTATGTTACACATATGGACCACATGCCTCAGATATGCTCTGTGTTAATCCACACCTACTTAATATTCACCAAACACAGGCATGTTGGCAACAATCCTGCAGACATGTTCGGTGCACATATCCCCCCTCCTTCTCCCCCACCTTTGAGATATTTATCCCAGCTGGATGTAACCTCCCTATCATCGCACATGTCCAGGTGAGGGCCGCCCTCAGCAGAGGAGAACACACAGCATCACTGTGACCTCGTGGTCCCCCTGGATGTGTGCTACCGGCACTCTGAGAGGACATACCACCACATGTAACACTGATAGTTTATCTTGGCTGTGCTACAGGATATGTACCTGGACAGTGGCATACAGCAACAGTGGTCCCACAACACTAAGGGGGCACCTCGACTGACCCTGGGGATTACCACATCATATGCATAATGGGCCTGGTCTGCTACGCTATGGAATTATGCAGTATGGGATGCATATGCAGTGACATCAGGTACCTGCAGACACTTGTTCCCAGCCAGTGTGCCTTTGGGATGGGCTGATCCTGACGTTTGGGCCTGGCTGACATTTCAAAGCAGTCACTACAGCCATTGCTGGGCCAACGCACAGACACATGCTGCCAGGATCCTGGCCTATGACTGCTTGACATGTGATGTATGGTCATCCCCTTTTGGTGGAACTACGTACACACAACATATTACATGGACATACCTATGGATACAGACCTATGACACATTTGGAGGGTTCACAGTATGCACACTATTAACCTGCTACTTTGCATTACCTCTGTTTGTCGCAGCTGGTTGCGTTACCACAGCTTCTGCTTGCTGCTGCTACTGTCAGTGCTGACAGCTTCAGATTACAGAGAGTCACAGTGTCTGGTTATTTTTTTTTTGTCTCTCTCTCTCTCTCACTTCTCGCTCTCCCTCTGTCTGCTTACAGACAATGCAATGAATGTATTGCATGTGGGGAGTGTTAGCACTGGATGCTTTTGTAGGTATCTGCATAGGTCCATGTGATGGCCTCTGCACCAATTGTAAGCCAGCATTTGCTAATTGCATACAGCCAGTTGTGTACTGATTGCAGTTCTCACTGTGATTTCAGGTCAGTGCTATAAAAGGGTATGTGGGATAGGCGTTGCCCTTTCAGATTGTGAGGGCGGGCACCATGCTGGTATGCTGTGGACAGTGTTCTGTGACTGTAAAGGTTAGTATCTCTCTCATGCTTCAGGCTGTGTTGTATATTCACAATTCTCCATTCCTCTCTCATGTTCCCTGTGGCAAGTGTGTATGCACATTGACTCCTACAACTATATATATAGATATATTTATATATATATATATATATGTACATATGCATACATATATCTATGTACTTTAACTGACCTTATTATCTACAGGCTGCCAACTAGCATGGCTGTTTCTTTTCACACACTACTACTATGGAAATCCAGTAGTTTTGACATTTATTTTCAATGACATGCTTTGTGTACTACACATCCTATATTCCCTTTACATTCATCCCTACTTTTACATGTTATATTTATTTTAGCACAATGTTTTTGTATAAGAGTCATGGCTTAGTGGTAGGTTGTACAGACAAGTGTTTCCTGGGTTCGGGACTGACAGTGGGAGTTTATTTTTCTTTTGAACTGAGTACAGGACCTGTCAATCACAGTGACTAAGGCACTTTTAAGCAGTTGTAACCGGGCTAGCACTGGTTTGTGCGGAGCTCACGCATGCGCACTGGCGGTTAGCTCCGCGCACACCCGGTTACAACCGCTTAACGGTGCTTACTCTGGCGCACACCCGCGCTATTTTCTTTGAAAGAAAAGAAAATGGGGAGACAGGAAAGTGGTGAAAAAGGGGTCACAAAGAGGGTAAGGCAGTAGGGAAACAAGCTTGGGATGTGCAGGAGGGATGTAGGTAAGGCCCATAGCTGCCCATTTCTTCATCAGCAACAGCTGTGCATATGTATGTAATTTGGTGCGACATTTGAAACCTTCCACCCCTGAAAGAGGTGTCAGGACAACAATAATACTTGTTGTACTGCCAATTGTAATTGATAGGTTTCATGTCCAGCGGACATGTGTGCGGAATGGGCAGCTATGTATGGGGCATAATTTTTTTGTGGGTACAGAGTGCCCTTTTTTTATTTATTTATTTTTTTCAGGTAAGAGTGATATGTCAGGTGAAGGAAGTTGGTTCAGCTGGGGAGGTAGGTTGGGTAGGTAAACAGACAAGACAAACAAGACGCATACAGGGGCGGTGTATGACACGTGTGGGGGGGTTACACAATTGACGGGGATGGAGGTTTGGAAATCCAGAGCCCATGAGCCCACAGATGGCAACAGTGGAACTGATATCCCCACCCATAGGCAGTTGCCACTGTTCCTTCACTGCCCAGGACGGGGCTGTGCTGGGGGCTGTGTAGGCGGGGCAACAGGCATGCCCGTTAGTTGTGCCACCCATGCCTCGAGCTGGCGTAGGGGCTCAAGGACAGAGTCCCGAATCTCCCTACGCACCACAGTCCAGACTCTACGGAGGGTGAGTGGTGGATCTCCTCCGGCCACACTTGCAGAGGGGGGGCAGGCCCCATCCCCTGCAGCGCTTCCACCCGCAGGTGGCACAGGGCCACTGGAGGAGGGTCCGGACTCGACACTAGTGCCAGGTGCACTCGCCAGCTGAGGTGGGAGAGGTGGGTCCACTGGAACCCGCCTTCCCTGTCGTCCTATGTTTTGCATTATGTCATGACAGTTTGGGTTAGTGACATATAATACCATTCACAATTAGTTGTAACAGCATGCATTAGTATTCCCATTAACCAAACACCCAGATATTCACACCATTGAACAGCGTGCATAACACATGCATAATTTGAACAGAAATACACAGTCCAACAACATGCAGGGTTAATTGATGGCAATAGGCCATCAGGTGTGGGTGTATGAACAGGGCAGATGCATCAACGGACATGCAAATATATATGACCCAACAGGACAAACGTCCAGGGGTGTTAACTGTGATTGCACATACCATTTTCAAGTGGAATGGGTTATATGTGGTTATAGGGTGGGGTAAAGAAAGTAATATTAACACCTTCGGATAACAATACATATGCTGTACATTTCTAATAGCTACAGTTATATACACACTACTGTTCTAACTACAGTTTCCTATATGATGACTATTTCACCTTGCTGATAGGACTGTTACTGCAACATCAATATACATTTTAGTGTTCTTCATACACATTCATATCTAGATTTGTTCAGCTACATCATCTTGCTACTTTTGCTTTATATAGCTGTAGACAAGTGTGGATGTTTGGTATATCAGACAATCATCCTATCTGCTTATTTCAGACTGAGAGCAACATATCCAGATTTTGGGATACACATTCCACATGCAGCAACACTTTGAACATATTTCGCTGTTTGGTTTTGAATCTCACATGCATTTCTTTCTGTCTTGACTGCAGTATACTTTATTCAGGGGTTATTACTATTGTATTGCTGGATTCATGACACTTTCTCACACTCTCTTACTTGCTTTCATTTTACTATTCAGGATGGTACTTCTAGGCTTTATTGACATCTTTTATCAGTAGTTATTACAATGCTGTCCAGCAGTCTCACTTCTGTCATGTTTCAGTATTTCCACAGGGATATATTTCACACATGTGATTTCATCATCTTCTGCAGCTATACTTTTCAGCCTGCTGCAGGTTGTGTACTATTTTCTTACAGGCAGGGCATTTTTATTTCAGAATGTATGTCGGACAGTTTCATGTTTAGGTTACACTTACAGGCTGGAAACTCTTGTAATCAAGCAATACTTGCATACACTTTCACACTGTTACTTGCAGATTTTATTCCTTACTGACTACACTGCACTCTTTTGCTGACTGTCATACTTTTATATTTCTTTATAGTTACTGGTAGTGGATTACTGACCTGCCTGGTGGCAACCGCACCAGCCTATCGCCATAGGCTCTGCGGTTCGCAGAACGGACACCTGCAGCTGTAATATAAATGAAGTAATATTGGAATACACATCTCCATAATATCAGCTAGTTTAATTTTTACATACATAATTAAATGTTACTTACTCAGTAGTGGGGCGTTGGGTGTTTGCCGGGCCTCCTGGATCCAAAGGTTCAGTTGGTCCTGCTTGCATCTCTTCAGGTCCGCATGGTGGTGACGGACCTGCTCACCAGTCCTTGGAATCCCTGTGGCACTGGTGAGATCATGAGCCAACCGGTCCCACGCCTCAGCCCTGTATGCTCCCCAGAGGACCTGGCCCTGCATGAGTTGGGCCTCATGATTGTGGACTAGGAGCCAGGCCATGTACCTGGACTTGTCAACACCCCACCTCTGTGCTCGAAAGCGACTACCCTCTCCTACTCCTGACATTCTGCCTGCAGGTATGTTCTACAATCGTTTATGCTGTGTATTCCCGCCTATGGGGCTTATATAGTCCATTTTTCCCGCACATATCTGTGATTGGACATTTTGGAATTGTATCAACTTCAGTAAACCTGCATTGTCATGCTGTAGTTTGTATTCATTCCTATATATTAGCTATTATTGCATTTCTAGGTACTGCTGTCATGGCTTAGTGGTTCTGTGCCTTGACTATTGTGTATAGTATCCTGGGTTCGAACCTGGCCACTGCTTTTTATTTTTCATGACTGTCTAGACATGCTGAGGGGTGTGTCTGTGTAAAGGAGGTTTTGATACGGCTTGCTCAACGTTGCCCGCCGGTTAGCTTGTTTGCGTGGTGCGCAGCTCCGCGCCAACGGGGTAAGCTGGTTTAAGCCTCATTTGGCTATCGGCACGCATATTACGCTCAGCTCAGTTAGGGGCACATAGATTTTGCGTGTTAAACCACTGCTCAGCTACAGGCACTCATTTTGCACCAGTTAAACCACTGCTCATCTACGGGCACATGAACTCACTCTGTTAAACTGTAGCTCAGCTATGGGCACATCTGGCATTTTTTCTTCTTTTGTTACCTCACATGTCTTCAATACAAATGGGCTATTTCATTACATTTTTACATAACTTGTGGTTTTATGTGTACATATTTGTCAGGGACTTGTTTCCTGCTTATTTTGCAAAAAAAAAAAAAATTGGTGTTGTGGGGGCTCGAACCATGAATGCCTGCTCTGCAGCCAGCATCTCTACCGCTACACTATTGCTTCCTGGTTTATTTTGCATATTTAGTTTTTATGTGCTTTCCCACTGACTGCTAACTGTAGCTGCGCTACGGGCACGCCCGCGCAAATGAGCGCACTCACGGTTAAACATCTTTACAATTTAAAAAAATATATATAACATGTTCATTTATATTTATTTTATGTTCATAGTCTGTGGGGGCATGTGTTGTGTTTTGTTTAGTCACATTTCCGTGGACTCTGTCGTGGGTGTTTCCTTTGGGTACTTTTCCTCTTCTGGGGGCGTGTCCGCTTACAGGGCTTGGCCTACAGACACGCCCCCTACTGTCTTACACGGACCGTGTTGGCCTTCAGTGTGATTCAGCATGCTCTCATGAATATGCAGAGCATGCTGACATCACTCCGTTTAACTGCAGCCTCCGTGTAAGAGTTATAACTCTTACACGGAGGCTTCATGAATCCTGCCCACTGTTTTTCATATTAAAGCTTATGGAAATTGTAATACAACAAATCTGATATATATGGCAAGGTGTACAAAATGTAGTTGTTTTTTATATAGGGAAAACTAACCAAAGATTTAAGGATCGTATTAATAGCCATCTGTCAGAAATAAAAAGAAACATATACATAATACTGATGATATGCATGCTTTTAGATTTTTAATATTAGAGAATATTTTTGCACCTATTAGAGGAGGTGATCTATTTAATATCACTGAGAGACATGAGAGTAAATGGATTTTACATTTTAGGGCTTTTTTTCCCCTCCAGGTCTAAATGAGACTTTTTCATTAAAACCTGAGTTGAAGTTTTTATGTAATCATGTCAAATAGTATATATTAATGTTTATAACAAGCAATGTTTCTTTAAGCTACTAATTGTTTTAGTCATGATGTTTTTATTACAATGTCTGTATGTATAAGGGTTCATGTTGAATGTCTGCACTTTGTTTTTAAGCCTGAGGAAGCAGTGTTAACTGTGGAAAGTATTTTACTCGCGATTAAACAATTCAGTTTGAAGTACATGCAGTTTTGTGGTTCTCTCTTTTTGTGGATTTACTTTTGTGGCAGTACCAGTTTGCTGGCCAGACTTCTCTTTGTTTTTAGATTAATGGACGTACACAGCTTATGGCAAAATCTTGTGAGTTTTTGCCTTCTGCTGCATTACTGTGCTATCCTTCACTCTGCTGTACTTAGCTATTTTTAGTTAGGTTAATCTATTTTTGAACAAGCTTAAGAGTTGAATGTACAGTATACAGTTGGCATGAGGGTAATGAAAGGTAATACATACATTCTCCTGATCTTTAAAGTCTGGGTTGTTCTAGTGTTATGGAATTAAACCTTCAGCACCAGATGTGTTATACTCACTTCCAATCAAGAGTAAACTTTAACTTTGGACACGGCTGCCTCTGAAGTTTATCCCACCTTTAACACAAACTTCTTTTCTGCAACACACTGATGAGGTAATCCTGACAAAAGTGCACTATCTCCTCTAAGGAGTCAGACTTGTCCTGTACTGTTTGTTACTAATACTGTGTTCTTTAGATTGTATGACTCGATAGGTCAGAGATTGTAATCTCACAGTGTGGAACTTATGTGTTTGGCTTCAATGACAATTACTTATAGCTTCCTGAATGGTCATGCTGTATTAACTTCCACTCAGTGGAAGATTTAATATGGAAGAGGATGCACCCATCTCCTTATCCCACTTTTATCACAAACATCTTCTCTCTGTCCCAATGATAAGGTGAGAATGTCAAAATTGCATACTGTGCTCTTGCAACTCTCAGTTCTCCTGTGAAGCTTTCAGCTAATTCTGTGTTGCATAGATTGTGTACATTGATAGGCAGGGGGTTTGAATCCCACATTGGGAAATAATGTCAGTGTGTGTGTATTGACATGTAGAATTATGTTTATGTTAAGATCCCTTATGCCATATTCCGCTTAGGCAACATTTCCTGGCAGAGGATTACCCTTAGATTTGTAATACCCCCAGGCAATAAACATTTTTGGAAATACAATCCTTACATCATGCTATCAAAAAAGAACCACATCAAATTGGTTATATGAGTTGCCCTGTGTCAATGGCTGTTGATATTGTGCTCTGTGACTGCACAAATACTAACGGAGGAAGTTTGAATCCAGCAATGATGGACTACTGTCCATGGGTGTTTGTTGTGCTTTGTAGAGAAGACTTCTAATGCATGTAGTATGTGTAGCTGTGCAGTGTAATGGTACACTTCAGCCACCTTCATACATTTTTAGAAGAACATCAACGTATGAAAGAATGGTAATGCCATCCATTCAAATGTGCACGGTCACAATTGTAAACCAAAATCACTTGTGGCACATGCGATTCAGGCAGTGTTCTGTACCTTCTGATCTTAGGTAGTCTGTTCAAATCCAGCTATTACTCCTTAGACTCAGTTTATTCACTATGTTGATGAATGTGCAGGTCGGTAACAATGTATCAGCCAGCTATCTGCTGTATACATGTATGGATGGGGATTCCTATTACAATGATTTCTGCTCCTTTTTCATACAGAAATACTTTCTATGGTGATGATGCCACGGGATGACATTTATCTTTCCCATGAGAACTACTAAGGCTTTTCCTGTGGTGTGAGGACATGAGACTATGTTTTGTATGTTTGTGCCTTAGTAATGCACGTGTTCAAATCTGTGATTATCCACACATTGTGCCTAACAGCCATTCTCCCATCACAGTGATGTCTGTATTGTGCATTTCACGTGTGTGGGTACACCTAGCAGCAGGGAATGTTGTGTGAGAAACACTCATATAACAACATTACTTTAAGGAAATGACAGGCACATACATCAGCCTTGCACCAATAACATAATGTCATGGGTTCAAAGACCAAAATATCTCACAAGTGAGGCACCACTGGTACTGTGGTGCATCCCTTCTTACAATGCTGCATTGTACCCCTCTCACATCCATTGTTAGCATGTCTGTTTTTAAGTTTTGTACATTGGTAAACACTTGCAAACAGGGTTATTTATTCTTACCACCAATATGGATGTTTTCTTTTTGAAAAAATGTTTCTTTCTGGTATCAACACATTTTAATGATTTAAGTGAGTACATTTTTTTCCATTTATTCTCCCTTTCAAATTATCCCTGCACTATTCACATTGCATTCTGTGTAAATTGTTCCAATTTCACATTCCCCTGCATCAACGTGTGTAAAAGTCACTTGCCTGGACTTCATATAAGCTGTCTGCGTGTGCTCGCCTATTACGTTTGCTTACACACAAGGACTTTTGTTTACATTGTGTGCTCATGTTTCAGGCACTGTTTCATGGCTGCCAGCACAGTGGAGCTGCAGCCATGTTCAGCTAGCCTACATTGAGTAATTATGCTAGGCGTTGCCATAGCCATAGTAAAGGTGTATCTGCAGGAGGCTCTTATTGCAGCAATGATGCATGGTGATGCATAACATTGCCTCTGGAGATGCAGGGTCATCCAACCACACTTAACAGTTCATGACTTCTAGAACACTAATATAGTGGACCATATCATGTGGACAGAGACATCATACTACAAATGGTGGACATGTGTCAGCCTCGTCTGCAGCTCATGGGAGACATGGAGTACCTATACCAGTGGATACAAACATGTGTCGCTTTATGTATATTAGCTACAGGGACCTTTCAGCAACCTACTGGTGACACAGTGGGGGTATCTCAAGCATGTTCCTCAAGAATACCCCATCAGTTTGTCAATGTCATGCTACAGCACGTTGTGAAGTATATATGTCTCCCACATAACCAAGACGAGAAAGCCAACACCACATGTGAGTTCTGTGATATAGCCTGTTTACCTCAAGTATTGGGGGTCATAGACTGTACCCACATTGAAATAAAGATTGCACCTGGTGAACTAGGATGGAGGTATGTGAACCACAAGGGGTACCACTCCATGAACTGCCACATGGTCTGCAATGCACAAGGTATCATCTACAATGTGTGAAGCCCACAGTGACAGTTTTCATGACTCTCACATATGACACACATGCCCTGTATCAGTGATTGGCATGGGTTGACTTCCCACAGGGGCTTCTCTTGGGTGATGACTGATATGTTCTGGAACTCTGGCACATGACACCTACCATAAATCATCACAATCAAACAAACCAGAGCTACAGCTATGTACTATTGCAAATCAAAACATTAATGAGCATGTGTTTTGGCTGTTGAAGGGATGCTTTCTCTATCTAGATTTATCTGGTGGTGCCCTGCAGCATGACTGCCATATGTGTGAAAATACTGCATGTGTGCACAGTGTTAAACAATATTATAGGTAGGAAGCAGTTACAGTATGGTGGGCACTTGCAGGACCAGTAGTTCCCAACACACCAAGCAGGCAGTCAAAGCTGAGACAGATGAGGAACCAGCAGCAGTGGGAGACCATGCCAGATGGAGGAAAGCACAGTATGCTGCTGCACTAGTAAGAGGTAGTGACTTGCACATAGCGTTATTGCATATAACTATACAAGAGCTAAGCAGATACATATAGTAAAAGTAATGTATACAAAACACCATGATGTGCTCACCCATACATAGGCAGGCCATAGTGTGGACCAGGAATAGTATACCCAAGTAGAAATTCACAAAGTGTAGGATGCAGTTAATAGCATTTGCAGAGGAGGGGAAGGGTGTACATAAATGTATCTTTCATAGGAAAGAGTGTGAGTGTGAGCAGTGAGAAATATAGAAAAGAAAAAGATGTCTTTGGGGGAGTGTCAGAACCATTTGGAAAGGTTACACTGAGAAGGGTCAGGGTTATTGGATGTTTGTGATAGCTGAGGGCTATGGTCATGTCTGTGTGTGAGAGTGTGAGTCTGCAGTGACACAGCCTCAAAGGTTGCTGCAGACTCTGGGCTGGTCTACTGAACAGATCCATTACATGCATGGCAGAGGGTTCAGCTTCCTATACACGGCCCCACCCACAACAGCTGGCTCTGCCAGGAGTTGCATTGGCTGTACCACATCCCTGGATAGATGCTGGTTTGCTAAATGACCCTGGCCAACATCTGCTAGAAGATGTGCTATCGTTACAAAGGTCATGACTATGGGATGCCCACTCCTTGGAGTAAACACCTCCACAGTAGATGTTGCTGTAGAAGTGTAAGCACACACAGGTGGGGGATCTTGCATATCCACAGCCATGATATCTATCATCTGTAGGTACAGCAGATGACTGTCTAAGACAGCAGCCCCAGCCCCTGCCGGACAACACAGAAAATACATTGTACTGCCACTGTGTGATTCATTCTGTCCAAGGAATCACACTCATATGGGACACAAACTCTCACAGGTCAGCATCATACCTTTCAAGCATACAGATTTTTGCAGAATGTCCAGATTTTTGCCTCATATTTTTGCCCCATTTTTCATAAAATTAGTGGCAAATCATTAAAGACTGAAGTTAGAAAATAATGACAGACATTTGAGTTTCAGACTCCATATCCTTCAGAAAATTCATGCTAATGCAAAACCTGTTAGTCTATCAACTTTCTAAGTTTGTAAGAGCAATATTTAAAAATTGTCCCTATTTCTGAGCCTCTGTCCCACTTTTATTTATAGCTTTGTCCATATTTCTTGTTCCATGAGTTTGAGAGTTATGGTCAGCATGAGCAACCTGGCTCACTTTCATCGGCTGTGCCATAGCTGTGGCAGCCCTAGCCTGTGCCACCACACTGGCCTGGCACATGCATTGGGTTACAACCACTGATATACCAACCTCAGGGCAGGGCATTACCCATATCTCTGTCACACACCATTACCAATCAATCTCTATATGAAACTCCCTACCCATGAGTGTTATGGGTAGACTGTGACATTTGAATACTGTGAGCTATCACACTTCCCTGGTCTATAATGTTTATCAACCTGTCATCCATTAAGAGTTTGTGTACCCTTGGTATTCATGGGTATAGTGACTGTGTCCATGGTCTGGGTAAGGGATGTGGGCAGTCAAACTCTGTGTCAGTCACAATTCTGCACCCCATAACTGTGGCAGCCTATCCCAGCCATCATTATCATAGGTTATAGATTTTCCAGCATCAAACAGTGGCAGTTCCACAATACTGGTGCTGGATAAAGAATCACCTTTGAATACATCAAAGCAAGTATAAGTAGAACCTCTGCAACTGATATCTTTACAACTATAAACCTTGTAGAAAAACTAATCCCCTCAGCCAGATGGTCATGGCAGCTGGATCTTTGATATACCTGTAAACCATAAGTCAGACACATTTAATGAATTTTAGAGTGCATAAGAGGCAAGTAAGACTTACAGCTTTTGAAACTATGAAATAAGACAACAGTCCTGGGGCATCTGTACTTGACTCTCTGGATCTCACCCCTTTGCCCCAACATTCAGCCATGCAATGTGGGACTCTGTGGAGGTGATACTGTCTTTAAAGAGTTCAGGGACCCCTCCATCTTTGTAAGAGGTAGTTTGAGTTGATGGTCCATCACCTATTGCCCTACGATCCCGTGCCTTGTTAATCGCTCTGTGTATGGCTGCATGGATTATATCTGTGGACGTGTGTTAGACTATATCATAGCTGCAGTCCTTGCCACCCAGAACATTAACATTGGTGACAATTTTAGCGGAGGCATGGTCATGGAAAGGGTGGTTAGCGGTATTGGCAGGAGTGAGACAGTGGCTCTGAATACAGAGGACCTGTACCATATCATTCTCTGAATCTATAAATTTAATTTTGCACGTAGTGTTGATGGCCCACCAGATTCATAACTTTCTTTTCTTAGTGCTATGATTTGGAATTATAGCTCTGTTGGCACTGAAAATAGTAAAATGCACAATCTTGTTTCTGCATGGGCCTTAATCATCCTTATAGCACCTGTATCTTACTAGAGTATATATTCTACACATATATGTATCATCAATGTTTAAGTAAATATCAGGGTTGTTTGTGTACTGATGCAACTAAAATGCTTCGCAAGGATGGCATGCACGGTCAAACCAAGTAGAAGCAACCACAAACGACCTGCAAAAAGCGATGGTACACCCAGATAATGATAAATCCTTTATTTATCAAGACAACATATCTAAAAATATGTCAATTGTTTAACCAGACCGGTTTCGGCCTCACAGCCTTTTTCAATGGTATACAAAAAAAATTTTTTGAAAATGAACTGGTACTAGTTCTATTTATAGCCCTCCCTGCTAGACCTCAAACTGTTGGTATAGCCCAACCTAGTGGTTGGGATGTACAAATACATATAGAAAACAAAATCATGAATAATTCATAGGAAAAAAGAATAAAGAAATGATGAAATATGAAGTTGCTCCATAACACTATAAAAAAGTGTAAATGGACTATACAAAATACTTATAATACTAATACTTCATAATTATATAAATACTCAAACATAAAACATCAACTAAAGCCTAACTATAAATTATGAGAGGACACTACTGGACAATTAAATTCAAAAAATTACAGTAATTATATAATAAGATGATATTATAATTACATCTCAGCGCTGAAAAATAAATTGATCACCCTAGTCACTAAGACTACACAATTGCCAAGATTATGAGTTAACAAACCAACATAGAAAATGCCAACATTTAGAGAAAGCAATATAAAATAATATGCTGCATATATCAATGTAAATAAATGGACAGATGACTCTGTTATAGATGGTCATTCAAACCTGGTGGAAAAAGTGCCCCAAGGTTGGTAATCCAATATTGTTCTTTTTTGTTCGAAATAGAGTGCCAACCCTGCTGATGGCTACGATCCCCTACAATTTTGTCAATAACCATGAACTTAAATTGTGCATTGGAATGTTTGATGGTGTGTCTATACAAGGCATTAGTTTCTTTTTTGTTTTGGATGTCACTCTTGTGTTCTGTCATACGTATTCGGAGGGATCTAGATGTTTGGCCCACCTAAAATGATTGACACTGACATGTGGCTAAATATATAACCCATGTAGTGTGGCAATTAGCAAAAACCCTGGTCTGGTACACACGTTTAGTATTAGCACTAGAAAATTCCTTCAATGTGTAGACCTGGGAACATGAACTACAATGGCCACAAGGAAAAGTTCCTATAAGTCTATCTCCTGTTAAGGTAGTTTGTTGATAGATAGCTCCTCTTCCTTCCTTGTGTTTATAGTGGGAAAACAACCCCCCTAGAGTTTTACCCCTTCTAAAAGACATATTACACGTGGTGCCTAATAATGTTCTTAATTCATCATGTGCCATCAATATATTCCAATTGGAATTCAAAATGTCCCTGACCAGCTGATAATTCCTGCTGTATGTAGTGACAAACCTTATTGTTGAATCCTGATCCTTGTTATCCAATTTCTTATATTGTAATAATGTTTGTCTATCCAATGAATTACTCCATTCGCTGGCCAAAGAGATATCCCTCATTTTGTATCCCCTGTGTTTAAACCTACAGCATAAGTCATGCCTAGCTATTTGGAAATCCTCCCTCGATGAGCATATGCGTTTCATACACATGAATTGTGATTTTGGTATGTTGCGGATGGTGTGGTAAGGGTGCATACTAGATGCATGTAACAAAGTGTTGTATTATGGGTATTTGCGAAAAACGTTCGTACTTAAGGTGTGGTCCTCATTACGGTATACTGTAACATCTAAAAAGTTGATGGTGTTATAATCATATGTTACCGTAAACTCAATACCCCATACATTGTCATTCAAATACTGAATGAATTCCTGTAAATATGTAATGTCTGCCTTCCACACCATCCAACAATCATCTAAATATCATCTCCAGATGTCCATTTCAACAATATAGATATTATGTGATGAGTCATAGATTAAACACTCCTCAAAAAAGGCCATAAAAAGGTCAGCGTAAATAGGAGCAAATGAAGCTCCCATCGCCGTACCTTGAAGCTGCAAAAAACACTCGCCATGGAAATAGAAGACATTCTTAGTTAGTACATGTTCTGCCATGCAGATAAGAAGTGTGTTAAAACCTGGTGGATACATTTCAGATTTTTCCAGCCAATATTGTAATGATTGCAGCCCAGCCCAATGTGGAATACTTGTGTATAAAGATTTCACGTCAAGTGTGCACATAAGCCAATCCTGTTCAAGTTGGGTGTCTGCTATAATCTGAAGAAAATGTGTCGTGTCTTTCAATCTGGCCCTGACTAATGACAATAACGGCTTGAGATAATGTGTAAGAAAAGCAGAAAGTGGTTCAGTTACTGAACCGATACCAGACACTATGGGCCTACCCGGGGGTTTTGTAATAGATTTATGTATTTCGGGCAGAAGATATAAGATCTGTTTTTGTGGATCCTTGACAGTGAGATGTTTGACTGTATTAGTTGTTATAATACCTTGATCCTCTGCTGTTTGTAAGAAGGAATCAATTTCCTTCTTATATACCAATGTAGGATCTATAAACATCTGCATGTAACACCTACGATCCGCCAATTGTCTTTTGCCCTCATAAAGATAATCCCCAGTATTCATGACTACAACAGCACCCCCCTTTATCTGCAGGCAGAATAGCGATGTCACGGTTTTGCCTAAGTTCTTCCACAGCAGTTTTTTCCATGGCAGAAATATTTTGGCCTAGAATGTTTGATTCATGATGGTGAAAATGTAAATCCTTAATGACTGACTGTTGAAATATGGAGACGTATTTGTTCATGGGTGGTTGGAAATCCAATTTCAAAAATCTAAACTCTGAAGATCTTTGAGAGATGTTACCTGAAAAGAACAATTTAAGATTCAGATTGTGACAAAATGGCAATACATCATTTACTATATTATATTCATCACTAAAGAAACCCGGAATGAAACCAAGGCCTTTATTCAATAATATAGTTTGGCATCTGTTAATGGTACATCAGATAAATTTAAGACATTATCAAAGCCATCCGGAACTATTTCAACAATGTTCGTATCAAATTCCCATGGAATTGTTTACTGCGTTTGTGCTTGCGACCCCCTCGTCGCCTTGGTGTATGTCTAAAGGGGTTTTAGTATTGGGTTTTTACTCTTTGGTGATTCCCGATGGTAGCTACCATCATTATCCGTGTATGATGATTCATCACCGGAAGTACTGGCAAAGGATGCATCAGTGGCATTTTCTATGTTGGTTTGTTAACTCATACCCCGGGATTCATGAACCTTGCGCCAGGCGCCAGCATAGCGTCGGCGTTATAACGCCAAATATGGCTGCTGAGCGATTCAGGTATGAATCAATTCCACGTGCACTACCGGGCGTCGCTGACCTGCCCCGCGCGTAGGTATGCAAAACACACTGTGTGCCGTATTGCACCATGCAAATGAAGGGAAGTAGCGATCCACGAAGTGGCGCAGAAGCGTAAGAACGCGGCAATGTAAACCAAAAACGGTTTACATTTACCCAAACATGACCGAGGAGTAACGGAAGGTTGTCAAAGTCAGGTATCATACAGGTGCAATATGCCAATGGGGAAAGGCACCGAGAATGTCCAAAGAAAATATGCACAAAATGTAAAAAATGACATAAATGGCATGTACGTAGAAAGCACAGCAGAACCCCCGGATATGTGCACAGAAGTTGCAAAGCAATGAAATAATATGACAATGTCCTAAAAGAGCAGTATAACACACATCAGCTGCACAGCCACCACACACCATAGTATGTATGTAAAGCTTCAACCCCAGCGCAATGGTTGTCAAGGAGTGGCGGCAGTGTTCGGCGCCGTAACCATGTATTAACAGTCAATGCCATGCAAATGAGGCAGATAATAGTGAATCGCAAAAACGGCACCGGTGTAAGGATGGAGCAAATGGCGTAGCGGTAGTACACCGAGGAGTGGCCACACGGGATACATGTCAATCTCAGAGGGGTGTGCCACTGTAGGAGGAAGCACATTGGAGGCCAGCAAACATGGGCTGTACAATGCACATCACAGCAGCAGGACCGGCGTGTGAGGAAATAGATGCGCTGAGAGTACATAATGCGTGCACAGATGCATGTGCACGAGGATGACTACGAACCCCAAGCCAGTCATGTGACGGGCTCCCCGTCAACAAACACGGATATAGGAAGGTAATGCGGAGAATATGAGGAAATGCGGAAGCAGTGTAATTGGAGCCGCAATGAGCAATCAACACCAATGAATGCAGGAAGGGTAAACGGCGGCAGCTGATAACTCTGCATGCAGACCCCTGCAAAACGGGAAAGGGGAGGCATAGGAATGCAAAGATAGTAGGGGATGTAGTTGAAATGCAAAGAGCAAAGAACTGAAATAGCACAGGCAAGTACAGAGGTAGGATAACGGCGGCGGCAGACAAAGTGCAACAGATGCCATGAGCCTGCAGGATGCACTGCAGGCAATAGTAGGTGCAACGTGCAGAAACAGTAAGGTAAGATGCAAAGCCAAGCCAATGCAGGCAAGGGCAATGTAACAGCAAAGGCAACAGCGTTGCAGTTGCAACGGTAAACCACGGAAGATAATCCACAGATACGTCGCACAGACACACCCAATGATAG
>NC_056735.1:857419038-857444866 GCF_019279795.1 Protopterus annectens | reverse complement strand
AAAAACAAAAAGAGACAGGAAAAATATAGGGCAGGATTCACGAAGGCTTGCACGGAGTGTAAGAGAAGTGCAACACTCCATGCAAGCCTTGCGATCCAGGAACAGCCCTAAACTCCGTAAGAGACCAGCTAAAACGTCTCTTACATCGACTGGGCGTGGACATGCTAAATACCTCACTTGCATCCAAAAGGTATGCAAATGAGGTATATTAGCGATCCACCTAAACAGAAACCAGTCCGTAGGAGACATTTAGCTGCAGAAATGTACTCAGTTGACAACTGAGTACATTTCTGCAAAATCCACAGCGGAGCGATGTCAGCTCCAAAAAAAGGTTGCATATGATTCAGGCAGCATGCCAATGGCCAAATATGTGGCCATTGGCAAGATAACCAGATGCAAAATATTAAAAATATGATTTTTTCGGCAATCGCCGATGTTTAAAACCTTAGCGCAGCCTCACAAGAAACGGGCTGGCGCTGTATAAAACATAAAAAGAGGTTATAAACCCACAAATGTGGGTTTCATGCAATAGATGGAATGACAATGCAGGAACCAGCAGACCAAAACCAATATGGCCACCGTGTAGTGGTTGCTAAGGGGGGAAGCTGAGTCTAAGACATGTAACTAAGCATTAGTAGGCAATCTCATGTAAATGAGGGTTAGGATACTGAATCTCACAGTCACATACCAAATGAGCACGGTCTGAGTAGTGTAAGAGATACAAAAGGGGGAGGAATAGAGTAGGAGATAGGTGACATCACAGGGGGGAATTATAGAAAGAAATGCAGTTCATTGGAGGCCAGTGTAACATGACAGATGACAGGCACAGATCATGGAAAGAGGTGTGCCACTAGATAAGTCATGGAAAGACAAGAAATGGAAGGTGTACACTTTTACCTACACCAAAGTTTCTTGCTGGTCGTGCATGACGCTGTTAGCGCAATGAAGCGTAAGGCAGTGTGAGCATGTGGGAGCGTGTTGTGGGAGATGTTTAACACTGTTTGCCGGGTGTGCGGCGCATGCAAGGCAGCCTGAGTATGTTGGAGGCTGTTGGCAGACGTGTAACGGTGTTTGGCGCCGGTGTAATGCCGCTTTAAACCTGAATAAGTAGATTCTTAACTGTGGAAGCACGCAAAGTACCCAGTGTAAGCCACTGTGAGCTGTTTCAGATAGTATGCAAGTTGCTCCCCTGAGGAAACAGAAAGGAAAAGGAAGCAACAGAATTAATAGGAAGCTAGCAGGGTAACTGCTGAAGCTAGCAGGTGAAAATAATTAGAAGCAGGCAATTACACAGGCAGAATAGTAGCCCAGCCCAGCACTTAAAACTCTGCAAACAGTAGTGCAGGATGTTTTCATTAAGAGACACTGCAAGACAGGAGTAAGCTAATAGAAGTGAAACCTGAAAAGCTGAACTCAGAGCAGAAATGTTAGGGGCTGCCATAGCTGTCATAATGAGACATAGGCAACTTGCTGAGGGTGGTGACAATGCAGATGGTGCCAGACAACCCACAGTGAGGAGACGGAGAAGAGTGTACAGGCCCAGGGTCACCTACCACGGGTTACATGAGCTGGAGATAGTAGAGCGCTATAGAGTGGACAGAGAGCTCATGCAGCAGATTGTTGAGCTGTACAGGCCACGCCTCACACACAGAACCAACAGAGGGGAACCCATCCCAGTGGAAACCAAGGTGTGTGTTGGCCTAAGAATACTAGCAACAGGTACCTTCCAGAGACCAACTGGCGATATGATGGGGATATCAGAGGCATCAGCCTCCAGGGTACTACACCAGTTCCTGGATGCCATGTCAGCACATGTCGGTGATCATGTATATTTCCCCAATGCCCGTGAGGTATTGGCCAGCAATATGCATCTCTTCCAGCAAATAGCGGAATACCCTGAGGTACTGAGTGCTATAGACTGCACGCACATACGCATCAAAGCACCAGCAGGTGAGCGGGGTAGGGCCTACATAAACTGCAAGGGCTTCCCCTCCATCAACTGCCAGGTCGTGTGTGATGCCCAGGGCATAATAATGAATGTGTGTGCTGGCTGCCCTGGGAGTTATCACGATTCCCACATCTGGCATTTGACGAGCTGTACCCAGACATTTGCCAATGGGGACATCCCACACGGACACCCAGTGGGGATGCAGGTTATGCACTGGAGCCGCGGCTGATGACACCCATCAGAAAACGCACACACCTGAACAGGAGCGCCATAATGAGGCACACACACAAACACGTAATGTGATAGAGCGCAGGTTTGGGCTGCCAAGTCACGGTTCCGTGTCTGGACACATCTGGTCGCGCCTTGCAATACACACCAACTACATGTACCCAAATCGTCATGGTATGTGCTATGCTACATAATATGATCTTGCGAAAACAGCTGCAGCAGGGCCAGCATAGGGCCGGGCCAAACAGCCCCACCATTGCCAAGGCCATCACAGGCAGAGCGTGACTCGGAGGAGGAACAACCTGAGCCTGCCCCAGTAGGCAGAAGGAGGCATGCCCAGTATGCCCTGGCCTTGGCAAAGAGGCAACGATAGCACATACTCTGGCACAGTAGGAACCCTGGGAATGATAATTCCTCTGACTCACTCATATAGTAACAGGGATGCCTAACATGACACAACCTGCTCTCAAACATGTACAGGGAGTGTAGTATGTGCATCCGACAGAGGCAGCCCTGCAGCACCACCTGAGGCATGATTGCCATGTGTCAAGCAATGTAACATCATCTAGTATATGCAAACATGAAGACCCTGCCTAACATCTCACCCTCACCAAACATGATGCCACACTATGAAGACAAGAAGATCAAGTACAATAATCGGGTCATAATGCAGTCAGTCAAAGGAGCCAATGTGTCACAGGCTGGGAAGATATATGAGTCTGACATGATGCACCAACTGCTAGGGGTGGCATGCACCTAGCATGCCATGCCCCATGGATACTGGCAATGGCTGTCAGTACCCACAACATGCCCTGAATAGGTAAGTCGCAAAACACACACCCAACCTCATAGGTTCTACAAGGGATAGGAACCTAGATGTAACACTACCCCATGACAGATGTACAAACAGCAAGATGTGTGCAGTGTAAATGCACACAGTAAGGAGAATGTAGATACCAGTCCTGTAATAGAGAACTGGGCAAGGCTCACAGCAGCACCCTAGCACTACCAGGTCACACCTCATACTGTGCTGCACAGCCGCAAAACATGGAACAAGCTACAAAAGGAGGGTGACTAGCAAGAAATGGCAAGGATAACTACACCCCCATGTTGGTACCACAACAAGAAGCAGCATGGAATAGCCGTGGTCAAATACCAATGGCTAAAACTGCCTCGCAGTAGATAGCCTGCTGCAGACCACTGTCCTAATACCAGGAACATCACCTGGCCTATGTCAGAATACATGAATATATCAAGCCCCCCAAACCACATTATATTGCTTGACTGAAAATACCCAGACAAACACCGGTAGCATCGTACTAGCACCAACACAGTAGGGGAAAATTACCCAGATGCCATAAACCAAACTGCCCAGGAACAATGTACTACCCCCACAAGAGGGGTAAGCATACTGGATGTGATAATCAGCAACATGTGTACTGGATGGCAAGATGAGAAGTGTACCCCTCACTGGTAAGACAAGACCATAGAGTAAGCACACTGGAAATACACACCCGACCCCAGTCCCTGGCCAGAATACCACAGTGCAAAACATGTGTAAAGTATAGGTTGCAGCCCACAAAACCGATGTTGAATCCAGAAAAGGCCCTGTGCAAGTGCAGAACATGGGACACACCACAGAACATGTTATACAGACATTCCATGAACACAGCCAGGAATGCTTGGAGTATGCAATCACAAATAACAACAACACACAATGCCATACACGCAGACATCTGACATGCTGGGCTCCAGCCATTACCAAACCATGCAAGAGAATGAGGAAGATACCACATGATAGAGCAAACATAAAAAGGGAAGTAATCACTGACCAGTAGTATGGCAACAACATATGTCCACACATACAATCCACTAAGTCCAGCCACAACAAGTATAACCTATGAATCCAGAGGCAATGTGACGCCTGGCCCAAGTACACAGACAACCACAACACCCCCGAATAAATACAAACATATGTGATAGATGCATCCATGTATCCAAAGCAGAGGTTGAGCTCCAACAAGCCAGTACTGTCAACACTAGTCAGGAGGAGAAGGTAACCACATACACCACGAACCCAGTCCCACATAGACCTACCACAACTGTAAACCAAACACATAAACACAGACAAATTTGCCCAGAGGCCTCAATTACAAACACACCACACCAACAGATGCCTCCAAAGTAGATCACAAGCAACCACATCCTTCAAACATAGCACATGCAACGAATAGTACACAAAGCTGGTGTGCCAAACAGTCACAGGCCCGAAGGAGAAACAAATGCCTGATACAGTCGTAATAGGTGTCTGTATAGGCAGAAACACAGCTGTCCCACTCACCAGACTGAACAAGGGAAAGGGTAGAGTAAGCTGCTTGTAGGTAGCCACAAAATGCCACGTAACACAAGTACGCAGGTCACCCCAAAGCAAGCAAGAATATGATGCACTTAATGTCCATGCTGGGGTGAATTACCTGAGATGTACCTCCCTGGTCACCAACAAATGAGACATGTATGGTCCCTCTGAGTATGTACCCCAGGGCGGGATGACACTGGCTGTGTGCAGCATCCAACCCTCACCAAGAATGATGCCACAGTACAAACACAGAATGCTCATGTTTAACAGCTGGCACAGTTACAGCTGTCAGTCCAAGAGGGTGTAATGTGTGTTCGCTGGAGATGTCAAGCATGACAAGCCATGCTGCTGTTCCAGGGATGGCTTGCACCTGTTACCCCTGGGCGTCTGGATACTGGATAAGGCCTTTGCCTCCATAGAGCCGTATGTAGGCAAGGCCAAAAGACTACCCACCACCCTAGAAAACATAAGTGGTAGGAAACATAAGGGTAATGCTGCCCAATGCCAGATGTGTAAACTGCAATATGCATGCCCCTGAGGCACTTCCCATTATGGAGAACATTGATGTCTGTCCAGTGACAGAAGCCTGCTGCAGGCCTGGTGATACCACACCAGCACTACTAGGTTATACCACATACCATGTGTTATGGCCCCAACACCTGCACCAAGACATCAAAGGAGGGGGAATATCCATATGCAGCACAGACACCCATATAGCCAGGTAACTGACAATGCACAAAGCAGCGGACACCACCCATGTGCACATAACTGTAGTCAAAACTGCTGTACAGTCTGTAGCATGCGACAGACCACACTCTCACACACAAGAACCCCAGCCAGACATCCGAAGACACTGGACAGTATGGATGTCCCACAAATACCAGACAAGGTACACAAAGTACCACATAGGTGTCAAACCATTATGTATGCAAGGAGTCATCAGGGACCTAGGGACACAGGTTGACATTAATCTGTCATGTGACAGCCACAATGCCAATGTGGCTATGAAGACTATTGATACTGGACACCGTATCATGAAAGGATTCACACCATCATCAACAGGGTCACTGTGCCGCTGTACTGTCCCTTATCAGACCCACAATCTAGTACAATGACTCATATGGGATGTACCATACGTGACACCTGCAGCGGTTTGGAAGACCTCATAGTTACCCCACCAACAGGATAAAGGGTGCGAAATATATGTCATATGCTGCCTGGCTGTAGACACCCCAGCTGACTGCAGCCACACACTGCCTACACAGAGGCATTGTATGTCCGTTGTACCAGGCCATGTCCAACACAGGAGTAATGGACATGCTACACCACAGGAAATCAAAGCCATTGGAGCTGTGAGAGTCACAGATGTCAACCTCAACACATAATGAAATAAGATGTGCTGGAGGGACAGATACATAACCCATAGGTCCCCCACACCCAGAAACAGGATCCCAATCCATGGTAGGCAGAGCCCCTCACTGACACCCCTCAACAGGAATATTGCCAAGTGGATGGATGACTGTACATGTATACTGGGGGTCCCCACTGTGTCACGACCAGACAGAGGCACAGTGAAGAACCTCATAAATGGCCATAATTAAACATAGCAAGGTGGCAAAGACACACACACTCTAGCTAGGCTTACCAATGGCCTAGGGTGTCTAGCCTACTATGAACCCATGAACCTATGAAGATACAACACGTACAGGACACTAAGGATAATTACAAGGCTTACCCAACTGATGGTAGGAACCATGTTGGGCATCCACAGATATGCTCCGAATCACACAGATATTACAAACAACATACCAAACACACACAAATATTGCTAACATACAACCTGTCAGGTGCAGTGCAAACACCCCCCCCCCCGATTGCAAAATACCTATCCCAGCAGATGGTCCCTGACATTGCAGATGCTGAGGTAACAGCCATCATCTGCAAAGCAGAACACACAGCAGCAAAGGTATGTGACGGTGTCCTGTGCTGAGGCCAACATAGACCCCAAGAGTAATGGAATGCAAAATCACACTACTGGCCAATGTCAGCCTTACCACAGGGTATGTACCCAAAGAGCAGTGTACAACAACAGTGGTCCATCACAACAAAGGGGTTGCCTGAATGGATACTCCAAACTAACACCCCAGGATCCTGACAAGCTTGTTCTGTACAGCTATGGAAAGGATCAGTATGTACCGCAGACAGAAGGCTAATGTGGACCTACTGATACCGGACCCGACACACTGTGGCTGTTGTAACTGCAGAACCGGCCCCTAAGCATGTCTGACCCATTTGAAGCAGTCATTAAGGTTAGTGATGAGGGCTATGTGGTCCACACAGCGTAGCTGGACTGTGCACATGCTTCTAGACCATACCGTACGTGTTCAGTATGGATATGTTCACCAGCTTAAATATACACCCCTATGTCAGTAGAGGGGTTGCAAAGCAGACCAAGGACAGAACTGACATGGTCAGACATGCTGCATCCATGCCAGACTACAAAGCGGATATGAGTGGCATCCCACAAGGCCAGGTCTTGTCCCCCCCACCCCCGTTCTGTATACATGTCCCATAGGTATAGGCCAACATGGAAGGACTGTGACTGAGCATGTATGCAGAGGAGTACAAACAGGCCACTGTATCCAACCCCCAGCTGACACAAGAAACCCACAAAAGGGCCACCCACAAACAAACAACTGTAGCCATAGCCAAGTCAGCAAGCTAATCGCAGAAATGTGTATAGACAACCACTGTGGATATACAGTAAGTGCCCACAAAATACCACGCAGGTGTTAACCCATGAGGCACCTAACATGTAATGTGAGACCTGGGTACAAAGGTGATAAATAACCTGCACTGGACAAACATGTGTCTGTAGTGTTCGCAGAAACATGTACCATATACCCACCCAAACATGAAGGCTGGCAGATGTAGATAAGGGGAAACCACTCTGGCTCTGCAGCCATCCTCCATCAGCATCACAACTGACTACAATAGCCCTTGTGGGATATACCGCAGCAGACACCTCCAACGACTGTAAAGTCCACAACAGTACCCCACCAGGGTAGCAAAGAGCCTGAACAGATGCCATGTGTTGCCTGAGTAAACAAACTGCATCCCCACACGTCCATCCTTCCCGGCTACAGGAAAGCTGTGCTTGATGTATGATGCCATGTCCAACCTGGAATGAATGAACATGTTGCACCTTGTACAATCTGAATGGCAGTGAGCTATGCACATGAGAGACCTGAACCCCAGCACTGACATACATAGGACAAGCTGTACAGAATGATCCATAGCACAGAAGGCACCCCCACACTGCAGTAAACTCCTGGTACAGGGCAGCCAGAGTGCCACATATTGACACCCCTCAAGAGGCATTCTGATGAGTGTATGGGAGATGGTAGGCTACCCTGGGTATCACTGTTATGTCAGAGGTAGACAGAGGCACAGTATACCAACCATGACATATGTAATGGCAAACCCCAGTTACAATGTGTGTCAAAGGACAAACACACCCTGTGACTACCATCAGCAATGGCCTACAGAACATCGCTAGTGTTTGCCAATGCCCACCCATGTTGTGGAATACACTAGCAATGTTGGACGAGCCTGGTGTAGGTAGTCCATATCTGAACATATTGCAGCATGGTCATATGTGCACAACTGGCCCCTACACAGTCTGTCGTGCTCACTATGAAGATGTCGAGCAGTGATAGGACTAAAGCCCAGGATACTGTCCACTACAGTGAAATACCGAACCAGTGCACTATACGGTACTACAGTGTTAGGTCATTATGAAAGTATGTTGAGAACTGTCTGCAAAGTATCCCATGCAATTCCTGCAGGCACAGTATAATCCCTGTTGTGGCAGACACAAAGTAGTTGGCCAGTTAGTACACAACATGACACCCAGCACACAATCATAAACGTGTGATAATGATGAAGGTCACACACACCTAAATATGTGTTGGACTTCAGAGTACAACATATGGAAAGCTCACACTGGGCATGCTCGCACACTTTGATAAATGAGGCATATGTCAGACAACATGACATGGAAAGGCTGAACTGGGCATGCTCACACAGTTAGGCCATATCTCTGTGTAGCAGTTGGCCACACATATCTGGTATTTGTACGTGTCAGTCCAGGAACCAACCACAACACAGCAATCATCCCAGTGCACACAGTAAATGACTACAGAGACATAAGTGATATAGTGGATCGCCGTCATATGCAAACATCTGCCACAGATACACAAGTTGGTCATAGGAACAGGGAATGCTATGGCAATAAAGACCTGCAAACAGTAGAACAGCAGAACAAATATTGTGCATCCGACAATTGAACATATGGGTGTAGAGGTCAATACTAGGCTTCTTGCCCCAGGGAATGGCAGCTCAGCCAGAGTGTGCTTGGCATCTGCATCCCCAGGATAGTAGGCTACCATGCCACTGTACAGTATGTCACAGAAGGCGACATGTGAGGCTAGTGAGCTGTGCCTCTGTCAAGCAGGGGCACCGTGGAGGTCTCAGGGATTGAATGTGCTAAGCCACAGCCATGTTGTCGGTGTGTGCTGTGAGAGGGTTGTTGAGGATCTCTGACAGTAGGTGTCCATCAATAACAGACTGAGGGGAGCCCTACCTGCATTGTCTGGATGATTCCACTGTCAACACTGTGTTGTAATGAGTATGTGTGAATGAAGTGCCATGCTGGAACCATCCACAGATGTCCTCCCTCTGTGGGCTACAGCTCTGCAATGTGGTAGGTCGCTCTGTCTGTAAAACGGCGCATATATGGCCGGTGTACAGCTGACAGGTGTCTTGTTGTGGAGCAGTCATGGGTATATGTGGGATAGCATGACTAATGCAAACTGTACACATGCTCATAGGATGCAAGTGTCAAGGATTATGCTGAGTGGCCAGTATAGTCCTCCAGCATGGGTCCTCTGAAGTCATCCACCCCAGTCTACACAAGTGTAGAGTCTGCTTGTGCTAAACTCAGTTTGTGTGCAGTGACAACCTTGCCTGGGGGTGGAGATGAGATATGGATGTCCAGGGAAAGGTGGACATGGGCAGGTATCAACAATGGTGGTCTACCTCTGGTGTGTAACAGTGAGTACCCACGTTGCAGATGGACAGGTGCAATATGTATTAACCCATGTGGCTGTGGTGTGTGGTTCTGCCATAGCACATGGACCCACAAATTGTAGTGGCGGTAGGGTAAAGTGGTAGAGGCCTGAGTAGTTCTCACACACAATATGCCTGTACCTGATGTTAACAACTGGAATGGTGTATGTGAATACCTGCATATCCTGGCACTGTTCCCAGGGAAGCTAAGTGTGTGTCCTGGATGTGGGTGTGGTGTGCTGGACTGGTTGTGTTGTGTGTTACAGGTCCTGTGGTCCCAAAGCATGGTATAGAACATAACCTGCCAGTGCGATGTGAATATCTGACCCTGATGTAGGTGGCTGCAAATGCATATACATGCTATCCCCCACCTGACAGGTAGTACGACATCTACAAACCTCTGTGGAAATGAAGATGTCAGCACCCTAGAAATACTACAGGTGCAGAACAGATGCTCAGTAATTTGGATAGTGCCCTCTGCTAATCCGTCGCCTTCAAGTGTCATAATATAGTTAGGTAGGGGTTTGAATCCTGCAAATGCTCAGTGTATGTGTGTGGGTGAGTGGGGTTTGTGTGTGTGAAAGGCTGTGAGAAGGAAATGTTCCTTTTGGCAACTGGGAGAACACACTACAGGATGCACACGCCCCTTTCTAAACACAGATGATGTCAGCACCCTATAAGTACAGCAGGAGAAGGGAAGCCTCTCAATAATGCGAATAGCACGCTCTGCTAATGCATCCGTTTCAAGTGTCATAACATCGTTAGGTAGTGGTTTGAATCCTGCAAATACCAAGGGTGTGTGTTTGGATCGGGGGGGGGGGGTTTACTGTGTGTATGCAGATATGTATGAGGGAAATGTTCCTTTTGGCAACTGGGAGAACACACTACAGGATGCACATGCCCCTTTCTAAACACAGATGATGTCAGCACCCTATAAGTACAGCAGGAGAAGGGAAGCCTCCCAGTAATGCGAATAGCGTGCTCTGTTAATGCATCCGTCTCAAGTGTCATAACATTGTTAGGTAGTGGTTTGAATCCAGCAAATGCCAAGTGTGTGTGCAGATATATATGAGAGCGATGTTCCTTTTGGCAACTGGGAGAACACACTACAGGATGCACATGCCCCTTTCTAAACACAGATGATGTCAGCACCTTATAAGTACAGCAGGAGAAAGGAAGCCTCCCAGTACTGCGAATAGCGTTCTCTGCTAATGCATCAGGTTTCAAGTGTCCTAACATAGTTAGGTAGTGGTTTGAATCCTGCAAATGGCAAGTGTGTGTGTTTGGAAGAGGGGGGTTATTGTGTGTGTGCAAATATGTATGAGGGATGTGCCCCTTTTGGCAACTGGGAGAACACACTACAGGATGCACACTCCCCTTTCTAAACACAGATGATGTCAGCACCCTATAAGTACAGCAGGAGAAAGGAAGCCTCCCAGTAATGCGAATAGCACGCTATGCTAATGCATTTCCACTGCGTATCGTAATGTAATTAGGTAGGAGTTTGAAACCTGTAAATGACATGTGTGTGTGTGTGCATTTCCGTATGAAAAACATGTTAGATTTAGCAATCAGGTGATCACACTACCTGATGCACATTACCCTTTCAAAGTACTGATGTTGTCAGCACCCTATAAGTATAGTCAGAGACGAGGAACCATCTAGTAAACTGAACAGTGCACTTTGCTAATGCGTCCCTCTCACGTGTCATGACCTAGGTAGGTAGGGGAATGAATCCTGCAAGTGTGCATGTGTGTGGGGGTAGTAGGGTGTGTGTAAATGCAAGTGTGAGGGAACAGATCCTTTTGGCAAATACTACAATAACAATTCAGGACATTCATACAGTTACTACAGCAGGCATGCTGGGGTACACACACAGTCATAGCAGCACACTGTACTGTTACCAACATGATACTACTAATACACGTCTATGTAGTCACCCTGTGCATCAGCAACGTGTTTACCTGTTCCCGCAATGATGTTGGAGATTGCAGGAGGTGGCACAGTGTCATCATATGCACAGGGTGTGGATTAGGTATGCCTGAGTCAGCCACTGATACCACCAATTGACATATGTGTGTATGTGTGTTGGTGAGGGGCAGCAGTACAGGGTGGGGCAGTGTTGGTGCAGTGTGTGCATGTATGTGGTTGCCCTAAGTGTTAACATTTTGCATGTGTGTATGCACGCACACAGTTCCACCTCATGGCTGCCATATACAGGGGTTTGTGGACAGCCACAGACTGCACCTGGCAGGCCATACAGATCAGTGTCTGTGTGCACGGACACGGTACCTGTGCCTGGCAGGGGTGCTATGGACCGTATCCAGTACAAAGCCGGACTGGGTACTGTCATCAGAAGCAGGGGTGCGTTGACTGGACACATGTCCCTGTTGGGACTGTCCAGAGCCACATGCTCATGGTCTCCTGGGGCGTTCCGATGACAGCACAGACCCAGCATTGCTGGGGCTGCTGCTGGCACTATGGGGGCGTGCGCGAGCCTGTTGCCATCCACGCCGACTGCCAGCTGCTGCCGCTGCCGGCATACGGCCACGTCGACGCCGCAGACTCCCACCATTGCCCTGGCTCATGGACATCTGGTTGTGGAACTGCTGTAATATGTCCCCACAACATCTGTCTATGACATCGGTGAAGTTACGGATAGCATCCGCAATGTCACGCATACTGTCTGTCATGGCTGTGCGACATGCTCTGAGCTTCCTCAGACCCTGTCTGGTGTACCTTTCCATACGTGACTGAGCCTGCATGACAGTCCGAAACATAGCTGAGGTTGACAGACCTCTTTGGGCACGTCGGCCAGAGGCAGTGCCACGGATGCTCCCACGAGAACCCATGGGCAACTGTCTGTGTGGTACCATCGAGGACCCTGCCCATGCCTGCTGTGTGGGACGCATGTGCCACAGGTACCACATTACCCTGGTCTATGCCCACTGTATCCTGTCCATCACCTAGGGACAATGGTGACAAAGGATGTATAGGCAGGATGACTGTGCGCAATGATGGGGTTGACAGCTGTGTACTGTCAATTGGCTGACCAATGGCAGACCCTGACACACCTTCCTGTACCATTACACATATATCATCATTACCAGTAGCCATGGCACAGGATTCAGGTTCCCTGCTGCAGGTCACCAGAGCAGCCCCAGAACCTGTGGGATGAAGACAGGAAACACAGTTTACAGTCTCCAGACATTGTTACCAGTGATGCACTTATACACACATGCACACAGGCACACATGCACACATGCACACAGGCAAACATGCACACATGCACACATGCACACGTGGACACATGCACACGTGAACACATGCACACATGCACACGTGGACACATGCACACATGGACACATGCACACATGCACACGTGTTCACATGCACACATGCACACATGGTCACGTGTACACATGCACACATGCTCACATGCACACATGCACAGATGCACACATGCACACATGCACACGTGGACACAGGCACACATGCACACATGCACATGTGGACACAGGCACACATGCACACATGCACACGTGGACACAGGCACACATGCACACATGCACATGTGGACACAGGCACACCTGCACACATGCACACATGGGCACAGACACACCTGCACACATGCACACATGCACACCCTGCAGTATACACACAGAGCACTACTGAGTTATACTACTGTTACTAGCATTATCAGGACTATTATAGGTTATGTTAAACACACTCACCAGCATGGATGGCCTGTCTCTCTGTAACCCTGGAGGGACCTGCATAAATGATGAGATTAATGTCAGTGGGCACATCTGTGCCATTGATATTGCATATGATACAGTGTACAGAACAGTCAGGTGTACATATGGCATATTACCTGCACGCTCCATGTCGTGCTGCTGTGTGGAACCAGCCTCCATCATAATGCAGGTGTACTGCTGTCGGTGTTCCGGGGCTGGAGCCACAACACTTTGGAGTAGCCCCTCCAGTCTGGTGAGGGGGGGATGTGTGGCCACCCCACCTCCTGTGGCGACCTGTTGCCTGTGGATATCTGATGCATGCTGCCGGACACTTCGGATTAAATCACTGCAGTGATGTCGTACCTGCTCATATGTCCTGTTATGCGTGCCAATATCATTTACCCTACGGACAAGGTCTTGCCACAGTGCGGCCCTCTCCTGCTGATTCTGACTGGTGCGGGAAAACAGGATGTCATACTCCCGCACCAGGCTCTGGTGGATCTCCTCATCTTCCGCCACAGAGTAGGTGGGGTTACGCTGTCGCGCCATCTCCCTGGAAGAGAACACAGACAGGATATCAGCAGACCATGTCAGCAATATATGGCACACATACTATACATGATACTCATGTGTAGTGATATACTACTACTCCCATATGTTGCATGTGTGTGTGTCATGGTGGATACACAGGTACATGGCCAGATATCAGTGCTCAGCCAACACCTGTGCAACAATACCTGCCACATTCCACACAACGTAGTAGCATGCCCCATCGGTCAGCACACACTGACAGGTGCAATGCACAACCTCACTCTGGGGGTTCATCCCATGGTACTGTATGTGGGACACCATCCACTACTGTGATGTGGACAGAAGTTACTCGGCCTGGATATACATATCCCACCACCACCACCAGCACAGTAGACTACTTTGATATGTATGTGGTTAGACAGTTATTCACTTGCTGGGACTGGGATGGTATTCATGCAGCACACTGGGCCAGTGGAAGCCACAAGCCACACTGCTGACCCCTTTGAAAATGCTTACCACGGACATGCTGCGGATTGCATGACACTTGCACACACATGTCTAACCCAGACCCTATGCACAAAGGTTAGGCATCCTGTCCGGTGGACCCCAGACAGAGGCAGATTGTATAACAATAGCAGGAGGCTACTGCAGGACAGAGCACATTCACATTAAGGGTAGTCATCTGTGGTCATCACTGGTACTATGCTACAGTCTGTCATAACAACAGCCACAGCCTGCTCTGGGAGGGAAATGGACACAAACACTATGGATGACCACAAGGCCTTCTTCAGTTATGTTACACATATGGACCACATGCCTCAGATATGCTCTGTGTTAATCCACACCTACTTAACATTCACCAAACACACGCATATTGGCAACAATCCTGCAGACATGTTCGGTGAACATATCCCCACTCCTTCTCCCCCACCTTTGAGATATTTATCCCAGCTGGATGTAACCTCCCTATCATCGCACATGTCCAGGTGAGGGCCACCCTCAGCAGAGGAGAACACACAGCATCACTGTGACCTCGTGGTCCCCCTGGATGTGTGCTACCAGCACTCTGAGAGGACATACCACCGCATGTAACACTGATAGTTTATCTTGGCCGTGCTACAGGATATGTACCTGGACAGTGGCATACAGCAACAGTGGTCCCACAACACTAAGGGGGCACCTCGACTGACCCTGGGAATTACCACATCATATGCATAATGGGCCTGGTCTGCTATGCTATGGAATTATGCAGTATGGGATGCATATGCAGTGACATCAGGTACCTGCAGACACTTGTTCCCAGCCAGTGTGCCTTTGGGATGGGCTGATCCTGACTTTTGGGCCTGGCTGACATTTCAAAGCAGTCACTACAGCCATTGCTGGGCCAACGCACAGACACATGCTGCCAGATTCCTGGCCTATGACTGCTTGACATGTGATGTATGGTCATCCCCTTTTGGTGGAACTACGTACACAACATATCACATGGACATACCTATGGATACAGACCTATGACACATTTGGAGGGTTCACAGTATGCACACTATTAACCTGCTACTTTGCATTACCTCTGTTTGTCGCAGCTGGTTGTGTTACCACAGCTTCTGCTTGCTGCTGCTACTGTCAGTGCTGACAGCTTCAGGTTACAGAGAGTCACAGTGTCTGGTGTTTTTTTTTTTTTTTTTTTTCTCTCTCTCTCTCTCTCTCTCTCTCTCTCACTTCTCGCTCTCCCTCTGTCTGCTTACAGACAATGCAATGAATGTATTGCATGTGGGGAGTGTTAGCACTGGATGCTTTTGTAGGTATCTGCATAGGTCCATGTGATGGCCTCTGCACCAATTGTAAGCCAGCATTTGCTAATTGCATACAGCCAGTTGTGTACTGATTGCAGTTCTCACTGTGATTTCAGGTCAGTGCTATAAAAGGGTATGTGTGATAGGCGTTGCCCTTTCAGATTGTGAGGGCGGGGACCATGCTGGTATGCTGTGGACAGTGTTCTGTGACTGTAAAGGTTAGTATCTCTCTCATGCTTCAGGCTGTGTTGTATATTCACAATTCTCCATTCCTCTTTCATGTTCCCTGTAGCAAGTGTGTATGCACATTGACTCCTACAACTATATATATAGATATATTTATATATGTATATATATATATATCTATATATATATATATATATATATATATATATATATATGTACATATGCATACATATATCTATGTACTTTAACTGACCTTATTATCTACAGGCTGCCAACTAGCATGGCTGTTTCTTTTCACACACTACTATTATGGAAATCCAGTAGTTTTGACATTTATTTTAAATGACATGCTTTGTGTAATACACATCCTATATTCCCTTTACATTCATCCCTACTTTTACAGGTTATATTTATTTTAACACAATGTTTTTGTATAAGAGTCATGGCTTAGTGGTAGGTTGTACAGACTAGTGTTTCCAAGGTCCTGGGTTCGGAACTGACAGTGGGCGTTTATTTTTCTTTTGAACTGAGTACAGGACCTGTCAATCACAGTGACTAAGGCACTTTTAAGCAGTTGTAACGGGGCTAGTGCTGGTTTGCGTGGAGCTCACGCATGCGCACTGGCAGTTAGCTCCGCGCACACCCGCGCTATTTTCTTTGAAAGAAAAGAAAATGGGGAGACAGGAAAGTGGTGAAAAAGGGGTCACAAAGAGGGTAAGACAGTAGGGAAACAAGCTTGGGATGTGCAGGAGGGATGTAGGTAAGGCCCATAGCTGCCCATTTCTTCATCAGCAACAGCTGTGCATATGTATGTAATTTGGTGTGACATTTGGAACCTTCAACCCCTGAAAGAGGTGTCAGGACAACAATAATACTTGTTGTACAGCCAATTGTAATTGATAGGTTCCATGTCCAGCGGACATGTGTGCGGAATGGGCAGCTATGTATGGGGCGTAATTTTTATGTGGGTACAGAGTGCCCTTTTTTTATTTTTTTATTTTTTTCAGCTAAGAGTGGTATGTCAGGTGAAGGAAGTCGGTTCAGCTGGGGAGGTAGGTTGGGTAGGTAAACAGACAAGACAAACAAGACGCATACAGGGGCGGTGTATGACACGTGTGGGGGGGTTACACAATTGACGGGGACGGAGGTTTGGATATCCAGAGCCCATGAGCCCACAGATAGCAACAGTGGAACTGATATCCCCACCCATAGGCAGTTGCCACTGTTCCTTCACTGCCCAGGACTGGGCTGTGCTGGGGGCTGTGTAGGTGGGGCAACAGGCATGCCCGTTAGTTGCGCCACCCGTGCCTCGAGCTGGCGTCGGGGCTCAAGGACAGAGTCCCGAATCTCCCTACGCACCACAATCCGGATGCTACGGAGGGTGAGTGGTGGATCTCCTCCGGCCACACTTGCAGAGGGGGGGCAAGCCCCATCCCCTGCAGCGCTTCCACCTGCAGGAGGCACAGGGCCACCGGAGGAGGGTCCGGACTCGGCACTAGTGCCAGGTGCACTCGCCAGCTGAGGTGGGAGAGGTGGGTTCGCTGGAACCCGCCTTCCCTGTCGTACTATGTTTTGCATTATGTCATGACAGTTTGGGTTAGTGACATATAATACCATTCACAATTAGTTGTAACAGCATGCATTAGTATTCCCATTAACCAAACACCCAGATATTCACACCATTGAACAGCGTGCATAACACATGCATAATTTGAACAGAAATACACAGTCCAACAACATGCAGGGTTAATTGATGGCAACAGGCCATCAGGTGTGGATGTATGAACAGGGCAGATGCATGAATGGACATGCAAATATATATGACCCAACAGGACAAACGTCCAGGGGTGTTAATTGTGATTGCACATACAATTTTCACGTGGAATGGGTTATATGTGGTTATAGGGTGGGGTAAAGAAAGTAATATTAACACCTTAGAATAACAATACATATGCTGTACATTTCTAATAGCTACAGTTATATACACACTACTGTTCTAACTACAGTTTCCTATATGATAACTATTTCACCTTGCTGATAGGACTGTTACTGCAACATCAATATACATTTTAGTGTTCTTCATACACATTCATATCTAGCTTTGTTCAGCTACATCATCTTGCTACTTTTGCTTTATATATATGTAGACAAGTGTGGATGTTTGGTATATCAGACAATCATCCTATCTGCGTATTTCAGACTGAGAGCAACATATCCAGATTTTGGGATGCACATTCCACATGCAGCAACACTTTGAACAGATTTCGCTGTTTGGTTTTGAGTCTCACATGCATTTCATTCTGTCTTGACTGCAGTATACTTTATTTAGGGGTTATTACTACTGTATTGCTGGATTCATGACACTTTCTCACACTCTCTCACTTGCTTTCATTTTACTATTCAGGATGGTACTTCTAGGCTTTATTGACATGTTTTAACAGTAGTTATTACAATCCTTTCCAGCAGTCTCACTTCTGTCATGTTTCAGTATTTCCACAGGGATATATTTCACACATGTGATTTCATTATCTTCTGCAGCTATACTTTTCAGCCTGATGCAGGTTGTGTACTATTTTCTTACAGGCAGGGCATTTTTATTTCAGAATATATGTCGGACAGTTTCATGTTTAGTTTACACTTACAGGCTGGGAACTCTTGTAATCAAGCAATACTTGCATACACTTTCACACTGTTACTTGCAGATTTTATTCCTTACTGACTACACTGCACTCTTTTGCTGACTGTCATACTTTTATATTTCTTTACAGTTACTGGTAGTGGATTACTGACCTGCCTGGTGGCGCAACCGCACCAGCCTATTGCCATAGGCTCTGCGGTTCGCAGAACGGACACCTGCAGCTGTAATATAAATGAAGTAATATTGGAATACACATCTCCATAATATCAGCTAGGTTAATTTTTTACATACATAATTAAATGTTACTTACTCAGTAGTGGGGCATTGGGTGTTTGCCAGGCCTCCTGGATCCAAAGGTTCAGTTGGTCCTGCTTGCGTCTCTTCAGGTCCACATGGTGGTGATGGACCTGCTCACCAGTCCTTGGAATCCCTGTGGCACTGGTGAGATCATGAGCCAACTGGTCCCACACCTCAGCCCTGTATGCTCCCCAGAGGACCTGGCCCTGCATGAGTTGGGCCTCATGATTGTGGACTAGAAGCCAGGCCATGTACCTGGACTCCTCAACACCCCACCTCTGTGCTCGAAAGCGACTACCCTCACCTACTCCTGACATTCTGCCTGCAGGTCTGTTCTACAATCATTTATGCTGTGTATTCCCGCCTATGGGGCTTATGTAGTCCGTTTTTCCCGCACATATCTGTGATTGGCCATTTTGGAATTGTATCAACTTCAGTAAACCTGCATTGTCATGCTGTAGTTTGTATTCATTCCTATATATTAGCTATTATTGCATTTCTAGGTACTGCTGTCATGGCTTAGTCGTTCTGTACCTTGACTATGGTGTATAGTATTCTGGGTTCGAACCTGGCCACTGCTTTTTATTTTTCATGACTGTCTAGACATGCTGAGGGGTGTGTCTGTGTAAAGGCAGTTTTGATACAGCTTGCTCAACGTTGCCCGTCCGGTTAGCTTGTTTTGCGGTGCGCAGCTCCGCGCAAACGGGGTACACTGCTTTAAGCCTCATTTGGCTATTGGCACGCATATTACGCTCAGCTCAGTTAGGGGCACATAGATTTAGCGTGTTAAACCACTGCTCAGCTACGGGCACTCATTTTGCACCAGTTAAACCACTGCTCATCTACGGGCACATGCACTCACCCTGTTAAACTGTAGCTCATCTATGGGCACATCTGGCATTTTTTATTCTTTTACCTCACATTTCTTCAATATAAATGGGCTATTTCATTACATTTTACATAAGTTGTGGTTTTATGTCTACATATTTGTCAGGGACTTGTTTCCTGCTTATTTTGCAAAAAAAAATTGGTGTTGTGGGGGCTCAAACCATGAATGCCTGCTCTGCAGCCAGCATCTCTACCGCTACGCTATTGCTTCCTGGTTTATTTTGCATATTTAGTTCTTATCTGCTTTCCCACTGACTGCTGCGCTACAGGCACGCCCGTGCAAACGAGCGCACTCACGGTTAAACATCTTTACAGTTTAAAAAAAAAATTATAACATGTTCATTTATATTTATTTTATGTTCATAGTCTGTGGGGGCATGTGTTGTGTTCTGTTTATTCACATTTCCGTGGACTCTGTCGTGGGTGTTTCCTTTGGGTACTTTTCCTCTTCTGGGGGCGTGTCCGCTTACAGGGCTCGGCCTACGGACACGCCCCTACTGTCTTACATGGACCGTGTTGGCCTTCAGTGTGATTCAGCATGCTCTCATTAATATGCAGAGCATGCAGACATCACTTCGTTTAACTGCAGCCTCTGTGTATGAGTTATAACTCTTACACGGAGGCTTCATGAATCCTGCCCATATTCTGTAGCTATTTCCAGCTGTATTAGCTGCCTACTTACAAATACGGTAAATGACTTACCTTTATTCTGTTTATTATCTTTTCAATCCTTTGAAGAAAGAGTCTGCATATCTACAAATTATACATGGTAAATTCTGTAACCCTTTAAAACCTTATTCAGACCAAAACATAACTAACAGAATAGTCAGACTAATTTTACATTTAATAATGGCTGTTAACTGACATGTTCTTTAAGACTCAACATACTTTCAAAAATATTAAAGTTCTGTAAATGTGTATGAAGACCACAGCTAGCTATTGCAACAAAACATTTTTTTTTCAACAAACATCTATAATTGTTAAGCTCAGGTTCATTTCATTTTTGCAAATCACGTATTTTTTTTTAAATTATAACAAGCTAATGGTCAATCTACACCAAATGACTGAGTGTACTGGTCTTCATTCCAAATTGTGATCAATGCAGAATAGTACAGCCTCTAAAGACAATGAGATATTGCAACAGAAATAATATGGTTTATAATTATTTTAAGAATAGTAATTCATGGCATCTGTCATAGCCATGCTCAAAATAATGCAATTACTGTAAGTACCATAAACCTCTGCTGGACAGAACATCCACTTACATGCTAGATAATTATAAAGTCAGATTTTCTTATCACTCCTTCTGCTGTTGTTGTTTGCTATTACTGTATTTATACCCCAGAATGAAAATATAAAGCCAGTCTCAATTTGAGACTGCACCACAAAGTTATGTCTGATTTATTTTTCCAGACCATCAGTAAAGAATGAATTTCTGATTTATTTTTTTTCCAGATCAGCTATGAATATTGAAATTGTTTTTATTATTTTTCTTTTCATGGGAGTTAATATTATTTATCAGAAAGAAATGATGGCTTGCAAACTACCGAGACAGAATGAGGAAGTATTCAGCAGAAAAGGAGATGTCATCATTGCAGGGGTATTTCCAATTCACTTACAAAATATTTACCCTGATATTATATTTAACAAGTATCCTAAACCACAAGAATGTAAAATGTAAGTTTAGATTTTAAATAATTAACATTTATTCTTCTTTAGATTTGTTGTAGTTACAAGGCATTCAGTCCAGCAGAACTTTAAGGAGCCAAGACTAAATTCCTTATTGTCCAAATGCACTGCTTGGTTAATTGGCTTGCTAAATGTCATGCAGCAGGCAAATGAAGGGAAGGTAGAGAGAATCAAACCATGTACCATAGAAAACAGCTCATTAACATCTCATGGTCTTACACCTATGCACCAACTGCCAGAGTCAATAAATTTACTGAACAATGTAACATTTTTTTCACTGTTTTTGTTGATAGCATAATTTCTCTGTTTATCCATCACTACTATCCTGACTACATCTCTACCCACTTTTTTAAACCACCACTTCCAGCTACGCATTTGCTGACCTTTTCCTGGAAGACCAGATATGACCTTCTGCAGTAGATTTCCCTCACACTGTTTCAGGAAGTGCAGTTTTAATGAAATTTTATTAATGCAAGAAGCAGAAAGTGAACCTTAATAGGAAGATGGACCAGAATACATGGAAACCTGCCTGACTGTGATCAGTGTTCAGTTCCCCATTTAAGGATGTATCAGATTGTTGTCTAAATATGTTTTGCTTTTTACTTGTTCTATGTCCATCATTTAAAGTTTAATTTTACAATTTTTGATAGCATAACTTTTTGCTTTTACCTTTGCTAACCATTATGCTTAAAATTCCTCCCAACTTAGCACAGCTAAGGTGTAAATATTTTATTTTGCACCACTAGCTCAGCTTCAAGAAGTTACATGAGTTCTTACAGAATTCTGTTTTTAAGCTTTTTAAAGACAGTATGCTTCACATTTTAAGTTGCTTTTACAGGATATGGAGCTGCTACAATTTAATTTCTACAAAAAATGTTATAATAATGGATGAACCTTCAGCTATACAGACTGCGTCTGAGCAATTGCGGACGTGTTTATAGATGTGCATGTTTGTGTGTTGACAGTCATAACTAATTAGCCTTTTGAGATATATGCTTATTGGTACCTTCTGACAAACATGATGAACCTTGTTTCAACATGGCAGTTTCTATTCAACCATATTCTGTTACATTATATGTATGGAGCTTATAGCACACATCACAGTATTAAAACAGGTAATTCTACTAACAATTTTTGTGTTACAGTTCTAATCAGAAGGAATCTTCCTTTCTATGTGACGCAGACAAAGAAATATTTTGATGTTTACATGGTTAGACCCAGAAAACTGGGACAATATTTTATTTGGTTTATTAGCTAGGTCTTTGCTGTTGATAGTCCATGATCACATGTGATGCATTAGAAGGGTTGGCTGTGAGTAACAATAAAGCAGCTGACTGTAAAATGTACAAACCCTTTATAATTTAACTCTGCTGTTTTGATCTCAATGTATATACCTTGCTCAAATAGAGCTATTATATTTAAACATTATTTTCTCTATTCACCATATTAATAAATAGGGTCTATATCACGTTGTCGAACCCTTAAACGTTCAAACGTCATATGGTCGACACCATATGATCGAACTTTTAAAAGTTCGAACTTCTCAATGGAGATCTCCGTACAGTGTGGAATGGGAAGAGTTGGTATATTTAAAGAGCGGAGGGTGTGGGGGGAATGGCATCCCATATGGGGGGTGCAGGGGCACTTGCCCCCTGCTTAAACCATTCAGGTATTTGGTCTATTTATTTCTTTTATTACATTTTTGAGCTTTTAAAAGTTCGATCATATGGTGCCGACCATATGACGTTCAAACTTTTAAAATAGACGCAATAAATATGACATAAGAACAACAGGGAACTAGAACCTAACCTATAGCATCTCTATTGACAAATATGGAGCTTCATTCAAGCACAACAAAATTGATGCTTTGTTACTTTTCCACTTTACTAACACTTTTAATCTGTTTGGCCCTTACATGAACTGTTTCCTCAAGGGTAGGATTTTTGCATTCTTTTCAGACTGGCATAACATATTGTCAGGAATGGACTTGTTTCTTATTTCTAAATCTTCTTGACAATTTAAGCTCTAATTCGAATACAGCACTCATGTATTCTCCAACCCTTAACTGATTCATTTACCAATAATATTAGTTCTTAGAACTCTTTTGATTTCTAATAGGAAAATGAATTCAGTTTTACTTAAAGATTAATATATTATAAATCATATTATAATATCAATTCAGAATCATGTTGATGTAGAAATCATTGATATGGAATTTGCTATTAGAAGGGTATTTTTCAAGTCAACCATCCTGTGTAAACCTTGATTCCAGATGATTGTTACTGTTGAAGTGACACCTTGACCCCATGTGCAAAAATAGGAAAAAAGGGTTGTAGATAGATAGGTAGATGGAAAAAGGGATACCCTTAGCAGGAAAGCTTCAAATCTGAAAAATGTATTAGGCAAAATATGTATTTGTTGGAAAATCAAGTGTTTTCACTAGATAAAGATCAATGTGGCTTTGATCTAAATACATTTAAATCTCTAACATACTTTTAGTGTAGCTTAAAACAATTCATGCATTCAATGAATTCTTATTTGAAGCCTGTAAAATAGCTAAATAGACAGAGTGGTCTATTATTCCTTTTAACTTACTATCCAGGTTGCTTAAAATAAATCATGGTTAAACAATGTAACTTTAATAGAAATATATTATTTGCATATCTGTAGAAATACTGACATCTGTTTTCAGTACTTAGCTTAATATTTATACTTTTTTTCTAATTTTCATATCAATACAAAGGCTAGTACAAACTGATTAGGAATTTCAAAGTCAGTACCACCCCTGTACATAAAATAATAAAATTAGCTAAATGCTTCTCTCTTCAGGAAGAAAAAAATGTTGTCCCATTTCTAATACAATGAAAGCTCTAAGTCTGGATAGTTATTATGCCTCTTTTTATAAAGCTAATCAAACAATAGCTTAACAACATTAGAGCTTAAAGTGTACCTGATCAATATTTATATCAATCTAAGGCAGTTTTTTATCCTGAAACCCAATTTCAGATCTCTTATTAATAATTTATTATTCTGTTTCAGATGTTAACCTTAATAACCAAATTAAGTATTTAAAAAGCCAACTATATTGTTCTTTGCAAACAACCTTATTATATTAAATTGTGCTGATTTTGTGGTGCTCGTTCATTTCCTCTAATTCCCCAAAATATATGTTTCTATCCTGAGTAATAGATATTAGGTTGTAGTTGACCTTCTTACTTCTGAATATGAATCAGGATTTATGGAATTCCAACACAACATAATGGTATTATGTTAGAATTACTTATGAATCTCAACAGTAGCACGTACAATAATCACAAATTACTCTCTCTCAATACCAGTGAAGTTTTTGTTGTGTTAGTTTTTATCTTGGGAAAAATATATTTTTCTTGTTAAAAATATTCAGGCTTTTAAAATGTTATTTAAACTGACCTCTGGATGCCTTTCTGTATGTGGTAAACTTCCTAATCATCTTATGATGTTAACTAAGGTGTTGTCTGTTGTCTTATCTTTTTATCCTTTTTCTTGAACTGCTTTTTTTTCAAAAATCCTTAGTAATCCTAGAATTCCACAAATAAAACTTGGCAAATATGCATCAATAAACCAATATACAAGTTACTGGCTTGGAAGGATCTTATTACAATATTTGGATAAAAATCATCATTTGTGTAGGCCAGACTTTTCTTTTGCAAATCATGTATCAGTGTCACCTCCTTTGCAGACAACATGCTATTGTAGTTCACAAATATTGATATTGCTGCTCCTAACCTACTAAAAACATTTAATAATTATAGCAACACTTCTGATTATTAATTCAAATTGAATAAAGTAACTTTCCCTTTTAAGAAACCAGACATACTATCATATCCCACCCCACCTCATCCACTAACATAGCTCTCAATGAATTAAAAGATATATTAACAAATTAGAAACAGCCACAGTAGTGCAGCGGTAGCATTGTTGCCTCAGAGCAAGAGGCTCTCCCGTTTGATTCTCGGCTGGAGCGCCTTCTCTGTGGAGTGTGCATGTCCTCCCCATGGTCAAGTGGAGTTCAAAAGACATGCGTAGAATGGGCGTGCCTTCGCTGAATTTAGGTGTCGAGCTGGCACCTCAGCACCTGTAAAAAATCTACTGCCAATCATTAGCAGACCGGAGTTCTGCTGTGGCGACCCCTAACTGGAAAAAGCCAAAAGAAGAACAACAACATTAACGAATTAGAAATTAAATACTCATTTCAATATTTATATTGAAATACTGTCACTTTCATGAAAATGAGCAACTCTGTCCTAGGTAAGTGAGATCTGCTTAAGTTTTGTTCTTTGCCTATGCCATTGATAACAAAAATTATATTTGCCTCTCAATTTTTACTTTAATACTAAATCTCTTTCCAGCATCTTTCTTTTTTCAAAC
>NC_056735.1:857391725-857418538 GCF_019279795.1 Protopterus annectens | reverse complement strand
ATGGTTAAGCACAGGCAGTGTCATGTTTGGCATCCCATTTAGTGTATGTCCGAGTCAGAGGGAGGTGTCATTCCCTGGGTTCCTATCATGTCAGTGTATGTGCTATGCATTACCTCTTTGCCAAGGCCAGGGCATACTGGGCACGCCTTCTTCTGCCTACTGGGGCAGGCTCAGGTTGTTCCTCCTCCTAGTCACTCTGTGCCTGTGCAGGCCTTGGCAATGATGGGGGCTGTGTGGTCCTGCCCCATGCTGTTCCTGATGCAGCTGTTTCCGCAGGATCATATTGTGTAGCATGGCACATACGATGACAATTTGGGTACATGTAGCTGGTGAGTACTGTAAGGCGACACCAGATGTGTCCAGGCACTGGAACCATGACTTGAGCATCCCAAACACACACTCTATTATGATTTTGGTCTGTGCGTGTTCCTCATTATGGAGTTCTTGTTCAGATGTGTGTGCATTTCTAATGGCTGTCATCAGCCATGGCTCCAGTGCGTAACCAGCATCCCCCACTAGGTGACCATAAGGGATGTCCCCATTGCAAATATTTGGTACAGCTACGTCAGATGCCATGATCATGATAGCTTCCAGGGCAGCCAGCACATACATTCATTATATTGCCCTAGGCATTGCACACAACCTGGCAGTTGATGGAGGGGGAAGCCCTGGTGGTTGATGTAGACCCTACCCCTCTCAATGGGTGGTGCTTTGATGCATATGTGCGTGCAGTCTATAGCATCCACTACCTCAGGGTATTCTGCTATTTGGTGGAAGAGATGCATATTACTGGTCAATGCCTCACGGCTGTTGTGGAAATATACGTGCTCCCCGGCATGTGCTGACATGGCATCCAGGAACTGGTGGAGTACCCTGGACACTGATGCCCATGAGATCCCATGATATCCCCAGTTGGCCTTTGGAAGGTACCTGTGGCTAGTATTCTTAGGCCTACACATACCTTGGTATCCACTCGGATGGGCTCCCCTCTGTTGGTTCTGTGTGTGAGGTGTGGCCTGCACAGCTCAACACTTTGCTGTAGGAGGTCCCTGTCCACCCTATAGTGCTCCACTATCTCCAGCTCATGTAGCCCTGGGTAGGTCACCCTGGGTCTGTACACTCTTCTCCTTCCTCACTGTGGGTTGGTTGGTCGACAGCATTCTCATCCTCACCACCCTCAGCCTCTTCCACATGTTGCTGTATGATAGCTATTGCAGCCCCTATCATTTTGTTGTTTTTGTTTGTTAAAATTCCCTCACTTGTGTACACCGGTGGTGTAGAGTATGTGGGAAAACCAGAGGGAAAGGTCTTTGCATAGTTTATAGTAGTGTTCTGTGCTGGGCTGCTGCCTGTGTAATTGGCTGATTCTGATACGTTTCACCTGCCAGCAATGCTAGTTCTCCCTGATTACCTTCCTACGACTGTTTTCTCTTCCCATTGCCTTCCTGTTTAAGCCTGTGGGCATGCCACGCAAACAAAGTGCTCAAATGTGCACAGCTATTTCCTGGTTTACTTTTTCCTTTAAACCCGGTGCATGGCGCACACCATAGGCAATGTAAAGAGTGCTAGGCAGCCTCAGACACACCCCTTGCTTAGCTCTGCTAAGCTAGGGCAAACCTGAGCCACAGGGCTCCAATGCTTACAGTATGCCTGACACACACCCCTGAGATGTCAGCTAACTCTTAGGCTTGAACCATGCCATTCCTGCACTTACATGATTGGGTGCTGGCTAGCAATGAGGGGAAATCTGGGATGCAGTATCATTCCCCTCATTTGCATAGGATTGCCTGCTAATGCATAGTTACAGGTCCAACACTGAGCCTCCCCCATTAGCAACCACTATTCACTGCCCATGGTTTCTTCTGCCTGCCATGGCAAAATAGTGATTTTGGATGAATGCTTATTTCATTTTTTATTTTTCCCCGATCCCATTTGCCCTGCCCTACGCTTAAACAGCCGAAATCGGCTAAAAAAATAAAAGTTATTTTTTTTTATTTTGACACTGTTTTCCATGCCAATGACCATTTATTTGGCCATTGGCATGCTTCATATACACCTTTATTTGAGCTGTCATGGCTCCATTTGTAGTTTGCAGAAATGTACTGGTTACTAACCGAGTACATTTTCAGATACTAGTCCTGCACAGCCTGCTGGCAGCTTCCTGGATCACAACGTAACCTCATTTGCATGGTTTTCACCTGCAAATGGGGTAATTTGGATACAGGGGCTGTGTCCGTGCAGGAATAGCAGGAGCTCATGCACGTCCCTGGAGCTTATTCCTGGCAGCCATATTGCCTCCAGCAGCTCCTGCACTATTCCTCCACACCATGCAAGCTTTGAATCAGTGTGTGCATGCATGCTGTATTATTGGAGCTCTGAGTGTTTGCCCTTAGCTAAGCACAACTAAGGAATTGTGTCTGAATGCCAGCAGTATTTACATTGCCTAAACAATTGTATTCAAATGTATGGTTTTAAACAAACGAAACAAAGTGGAGACGTAAAATCATTAAAACCACTCAGATTCATTTGATTTCATTATAGAGCAGGTTAATGGATCCATTACTGGTGGCCCTATACATGGTTGGAAATGTGAGCTTTTATGAAATGTGATACTTTAGATATTGCATCAATGATGTATGCTCATACTGCATTTTAAAACTAAGAATTTAATGAGATAGTCCTTTTGATTTGTGTATATATTTATTTATGCATAAACTTTTATGTGCATTGCCTATCATAGGGCTTGATTTAAATATACTCATATAAATGTGTGTAACACGAGGGCCAGATTCACGAGGCTTGCACAGAGTCTAAGAGTAGAGTAAGACTCAGACATCAATATGTCTGCAGAGCGATCCAGCAACAGCCAGCAGGGGCATGAGCTCCTAAAACTACTCTTACGGACATTGTTATGTTATGCAAATTACCTCATTTGCTGCTGAAAGCTATGCAAATGAGGTAAATTTTGCGATCCAGGAAACACTAACCTGTCTGAGTAAGAGTAGAGTTATTTGCAGAAATGTACTCATTAGAGTACCGTTCTGCAAATAGCAACAACTATGACAGCTCCAAATAAAGGATGCATCCAGTTGAGAAGCATGCCAATGGCCAAATATAAGGCCATTGGCATTTTAATCTGTTGCAAAATATTAAAATATCCCGATCTCGATGTTTAAGCATAGCACAGCGCTGTAGCGTGCTATAAAACCAGAAAATAAAACAACTGAAGACAACATGGCTACTGAGTAGTGGTTGCTAAGGGGAAGCTCAGTTTGAGAGATGTAACCAAGCATTAGTAGGCAATCCTATGCAAATGAGGATAAGGATAGTGAATCCCAATTTTCCTGCCATGTGAACCATGTCCCTAGAGTGTAAGTGTAGGATTAGGGGAGTAGTAGAGTAGAAGATAAGTGACATCATGAGGGGTATGTATCAAAGACTGTAAGCTATTGGAGCAGAGTGGCATGTGTTTGCTGTGAGTTACTCAGGACTGGAGTTGTCTCAACTGAAACAGAAACCAGAATGCGCTGTGGATATCACTAAAGTTTCTTGCAAAGATGCTTACACTGTGTGCGCTGTGCGCCTGTGTCTAAGCCTGTGTCGCATGTATGCACCTGTGTAAGCCTGTGTAAGGCTGTCTAAGCCTGTGTGCATGCATGTGCACCCTAAGCCTGTGCAGCCTGTGTTTGCACATGTTCTTGTTTGCAGCTCTGCCCCTGTGGAAACAGAAAGGAAAAGGAAGGAAAAGAAGTAGTAGGAAGTTAACCAAGGAGAACTAGCAGAACTGCCAGGTGAAATCAATCAGAATCAGGCAATTACAGGCAGTACACTAGCCCAGCCCAGCCCAGCACTTAAAACTCTGCAAACAACATTCCCCATGTTTTTCTCAGAAACACTGAAACACTGCAGTCTACAAAGAGAAGTGAAAACTTAAAAAGCTTAACTGAGACAAAGTAATGTTAGCGGCTGCCATTGGTATTATAAGGTGACATGTGCAAGATGCTGAGGGTGGTGCCATTGTGAATGCTGCTGAGCAACCCACAGTGAGGAGACGGAAAAGAGTGTACAGACCCAGGGTAACCTACCAGGGGCTACATGAGCTGGAGATAGTGGAGTACCATAGAGAGGACAGAGATCTCCTGCAGCAAATTGTTGAGCTGTGCAGGCCACACCTCACACACAGAACCAACAGAGGGGAACCCATCCCAGTGGAAACCAAGGTATGTATTGGCCTAAGAATACTAGCAACAGGTACCTTCCAGAGACCAACTGGTGATATGATGGGGATTTCACAGGCATCAGCATCCAGGGTACTGCACCAGTTCCTGAATGCCATGTCAGCACATGTCGGTGATCATGTATATTTCCCCAATTCCGTGAGGTATTGGCCAGCAATATCGTCTCTTCCAGCAAATAGCGGAATACCCTGAGGTAGTGGGTGCAATTGACTGCACGCATACACATCAAAGCACCAGCTGGTGAGCAGGTAGGGCCTACATCAACCGCAAGGGCTTCCACTCCATCAACTGCCAGGTCGTGTGCGATGCCCAGGGCATAATACTGAATGTGTGTGCTGGCTGCCCTGGAAGTTGCCACGATTTCCATATCTGGCATCTGTCGCAGCTGTACCAGACATTTGCAAATGGGGACATCCCTGATGGTCACCTAGTGGGGGATGCTGGATACACACTGGAGCCGTGGCTGATGACTCCCATCAGAAATGCACACACACCTGAACAAGAACTCCATAATGAGGCCCACGCACAAACACAAAATGTAATCAAGCGTGTGTTTGGGATGCTCAAGTCATGGTTCCGGTGTCTGGACACATCTGGTGGAGCCTTGCACTCACCAACCACATGCACCTTAAAATTGCCGGTATGAAGCATGCTACACAACCAAGGATCCTTACAAAACAGCTGCAGAAGGAAATAAGTATAGGCAGGGCCAAACAATCCCCCACCATTAAGGCCTGCACAGGCACAGCGCGTGACTGGGAGTGAGGAACAAATCGAGCCTGCCCCAGTAGGTGGAAGGAGGTGCCCAGTATGCCTTTGGCCTTGCAGCAAAGAGGCAACTCATAGCACACACACTGGCTTGAAGTAGTGAAACCTGAAATGATACCCCCGTGACTACACATAAAATAAAAAGGATGCCCAACTGACACCACCTGTTCTGCCACATGTATAGGGAGTGTACCGCCTGCACCGACATAGCATCCCTGCAGCACCACCTGAGGCATGAGATTGCCACAGGCAATATAAAGCAGTGCTACAGCCACCACTATTTAGTATATAAACGAAATTCTTCCGCCTAACTAGCGCAATGTCTGGCAACGCGGTTAAATGTTAAAGGCAAGGTCAGGGCAAAGTCGTGCAAAGTTGATAAAATAAACATGCTCATATCTGCTTTACTGTTCCTTAAGCAGTCTGGTCTGCCCAGCATGAAAATAAAAAGCAGTGACAGGGCTCGAACTCCAGGATACTGTGCAACTCATACACAGTATTTCAACTACTAAGCCATGAAGGTATTTCTACTGGCATAGCCACAGGTGAACAATTGTACAATGCAAATACAAAGAATGCTGTAGCATGCCCCTAAAAGAGGTTATGGTAATCTCCCCACAGGCCCATGTAGACAGAGAACAGCAGCCGGTGTATGTGTCGTAGGCTGCAGTTTCAATCAATATATGTGATACTGACGCGAAATATCTGTGAAGCAGTAGTATGCCCCTGCCGCAATGATAGGGCAAATAAAGTACAGATTGAAATGGAGTACCTTATGGCAGTGGAGGCTTGCAAATGTGTATATAAGTGTCAGGTGAACTTCTATCCCGTACACCCACAGCAATAAACTAAAAGTTCTGCAGAGTCAAAAGAATAATAGCTTGTCCCCCGTATGTAGAAATGTTGATGTTCATGCAAAGTGTCCTATGGAGCTTCCCGCAGGCACAGCATGATCATCGCTGATTTATGACACAAAGTGGTGACCTGCTGTAAAATAACTGATTTTCTTTCCAGCACACATAGTATAAATGTTCTATAGCGCCTTGCTCACACACTCAACAAATGTAGTGACTTATCCATCTCACTGAAAGGCATACTGGGCATGCTCATATTAATTTAACAAACAAAGCAAACAAACAATATAACAGCAATACACTGGTCATGCTCATACTTAGGCTAACATGGAGGCATAAGCAAGGGATCTATGGACAAATGTGGTTAATATTTTACTTCCAGAAACATATTCACAAAGTGCTCAGAAACTGCGTTATGTGCTCACACAACCTGCCAAGGTCTGCATGGAATAAAGGAGGTTCCCCACCATCAGTCATCAGACCAGCCAGAGAGGCCCACAACACACTTATGGCGAATCCGGATTAGGCACCGCCAGCAGCTGGAAAGACCACTGAAGTACCCTCATCAAGGGATTACTGGCTCAGCGTCTGCCGCAACAAGACTGAATTTAACCTAATCTGTACTTCTGTTGTATACCTTTCTAGAGACTTCTGCACAACAGGCAGACCATGTCATACAACACTAGATTCTGGTTTGGAGTTACAAACACCTGGGCACTAAATATAAGGTGACCCAACTGATATTACAATATCCGGCAGATAGGATCAGTGTTAACTTACCCCACTCACCCATGAAAAGCACATCACCATAATGGAAGACTGCAAAGTTGTCATCACGCATGCACAGGTAAAAAACACCTCCAGCTAGATCACAGCAGCCAAGGGACCTGTGAGATAATCCCCAGGCTGTGTTCTACACAAAACCATGAAATGAACAGGCACCACACCACGCACTATTTTTGAAGGTCATAGCCACACCTCAGACTTTGTGCCAGCTGAGTGGTGCACAGGATGGTTATCCCACTACACAAGGGTGGAGATACCACAGACCCCAGGAACTACCACATTAGCTCTGATGAGCCTGCCCTTCAAGGCTATGGAATGTATCATCATACAACTTATAAAAAATACAGTGGAAGCTGTAATCCTCAAACCCTGACCACAATCCATGCCATTTAGAAAATGCAGATCATGTCTCCTAAACCTGATAGATGACATTTGAAGCAGCTCACCAGAACCGTGAGACAAGCGGTAAGGTGGTTTGCACAATTGTTCCTATGTAGATCCTGCCATGGCTTACAAGCAAACACCACCCCACACCCTTGTAAAATATAGATAAAACCCTACTCAAATGAGGTATACATTGCTATGTCACAAGATGGGTTTCGCCAACAGGCTTACTGAACAGAAATCAACACACATGTGAAAGTAGCAGACTCTTATGTATGACTTTTGGACCAGTGATTTAGTGCAGTACCACAGGGTCCAGTCCTGGGTCTTGTCCTTGTGTAGTAATCTTACTCTGAAGCAAACTTTAACATGGAAGGTTCTGGGTTACTGGAAGTTTCCAGATGACTGCAAACTAGGAGCCATAATTGTAAACACTAAAGATGTGGGACATCCTACAAAGGGGTGCCCTTCCTACTGAGATGGTTGTTGTCAAAAGCCATACAGGTCTTCAAGCTCAATGCCAAAATGTGCATTGTCATCCCTTTGTTAAAAAAACTTTGTAGCCATGAACTGGCCACAACATAGGCAGTAGTATACTTAACACTCCGAAAGTGTGACAAGAGACCTTGGGTCACAGGTGGACAGTGGACACAACTGTGATAATCACATCCCCCTGCAGTAGTCAGGAAAATCCTTCTATGTGGTACACTGACCTCATCACAAAAGGTGTCTCATGCAGAATAGAAGAGGACATTGTTTCCCTCTCTACTCATCACTCACTAGAAGCATAGCGATAGAGTACAACGCCTTTTACTATGTACCTCACAAGACAACAACTAACAACACCTGAAAAGCTTGCAGCAATACCACAGCAAAGAGCATTAGTGGCCTGAAATATATGCCATACACAGTACCATCTCAAAAATGCTCCAGCTGCATTCCCTTGCATATCGCTTCTACTCAGAGGTGTTCTCTTCTGCCTAACATACAAAGCAAGCTCAAACACAGAGCTGTTGGACATGCCCTCACATAAAACAATTCCCACATTCCCTTGATCTTCTGACCCAAAACCATGAGTGAAATATTAAAGGTAGGTGTATCCATTTACCTTATCGGCGGATACCACATCCCATAGTGTTAGTGGCACAGCGATGAGGACTTGTAGACCATGGCAAGTGCAACTAAGATTGGGCAAAAGCTGCTTATCAGGATTGCAGCCTGCTACAGATCACCTTACCCTGTCTCTGAACCCCACCTTCAGTAGTCCTGGAGAACAGTGGAAAATACAAAGGTCCTACCAAACACCATTATATGAGGAGACTACAACTACCTAAACATTATTGAGTGGGGAGAATTCTCGTCGCGGAACAACGCCCTTTGCCCAATATTTCCTAAAGCTTTTAAAAACTCTAACACCCTTGAACAGGGCTGGTCACCACGCTCTACTGGGGAGGCAGATTAACATACTGGACCTGATAATCACTCAACATGGGGTGTACCAGTAGCCCACAACAGAGATAAAACCTCGCTGGTAATACTAGATCACAAAGTAATCACACTGGACATCCGCCATCCCCCCAAGTCAATGAAACCACTTTCGTGAAGACATTTTCAAAAGCAAAACTGCACACTTCCCCAGACCAAAGTGGAAAGTTCCAAAGCCCCCTTGCTGCTAGGATAATGCCATACTAATCCAACTAACAATTTACAAGTGAATCCTATGAGATACTACATAGATGCATTGATCGAGACATCCCAAATAAAACCAAGATGCACCTCCAAAAATAGTTAAGAACTCAATTCTGGTGGTTGTCACCCCTAAATAAGCTTGGGGATAACAGCAGGAGGAAACGAACACATGATAGAGCAAACTTCACAAAGGGAAAAGGCATCACTGATCATTATTAGGAAGAAAACAATGATCGCCATAAAACAATCCAAGGCCAGGTTTCTAAAGACAAACTGCTCAAGCTGGCGAATGTAAGCATAACTGAACCACAAAGCCTTCGTTAGCTATACCAATTAAAACATGTAGGTGGCAACTTCCAACATATGCTTGTCAGCTACTGAAAATGGCAAGAAATACACACTGATCAAACTTACATTGCCCACATCCTGGGGACAGATTCTGAAAGCGCAACCCCCATCACCTTACACAAAAGCGGGCCTGTGTCCATCCCAGAAGAATGCAGAGCCCTGGGACTTCATGGACATGCAGGTAAAGCACAGCCTCTCCAAAGCTAAGAACATTGCAGCATCAATGGGACTGGATGGAGTACACCAGCCCCAAAAGGAATCTACACCCCTCACCTACATTCACTGTCCAGACCTCAATCATACCCCACAGGCTACGTACTCCAAAGAATGGGCATACACCAACAGTCATCCAGCTCCACAAAGAGGGTGCCACAACAGAACCTGGAAACCATTGTCCTATAGGCTGTCTACTCCAGCCTAGTCTGCAAAGCTACATGGAGCAAATTATCATGGAACCCATAAACAGAGACATTGGGAACCTCCAGACACTGGACTCTACCCAAATCCTTGGTTTTGTTAAAGCGCAGATCCTGCCTCCTAAACCTATTTGACTTATTTGAAACAGTTACCAAGGACATAGATGGAGGTGAATGCAGTCCACACAGTACAGTTGGACCTCTCTAAGGACTTCCCCTACACCATTCCCCACTCTGTCATCATGGACAAGCTTACCAGCTTGAACATTAACAGCTATGTCACAGGATGGGTGCCAAGTGGCTTGCCAGTTCAAACACACATGTTCAGGGCTATGGTGCCATGTCCGACTTCTTAAACCAGTCAGCAAATGGCATCACACAGGTCTTGGTCCTGGGACCCCACCTGTTCAGTAGATACTCGCTCAGAGGTACAGGTAAGTAAGCACGGAGAAGTATGGCTGAACATAGGTTTGCAGATGACTGCTAACTGTGGTCCATAATCAACTCTATGGCTGACACAGACATCCTCCAGAAGGGTCTTACAGAGACAGATACCAGGTCAAAACAATGCCCTTTAAGCAGAATGACAAAGAATGCATAGTCATCCCTTTGGATAAAACAAAGTGCACAATAAATTACCACATAGGTGGTAATCCGTATGTACAGAGAAAAGTCATTATGGCCCTTGGGACACAGGCAGATAGTAAACTCTCCTTTGATGATCACATGGCCAAAGTGTTTAGACATTCCTTCTATGGTAGCCCACCTATCGTCAAATCCTAATGTAACCCACTTTGTCTTTAGGTATGATGATGTCACCATCCTACAAATATACCTGTGGAAAAAGAGAACTCACAGTAATGTGTATAGTGTGTGTCGTGTAAATGCGCATCTCCTGGGGTATCATGAAGTAGTTCGGTAGGGTTTGAATTCCCCACATCTTGACAAGTGTGTGTGCGGATCTCCTTGGAGAGGCACAACCTTTTGAGAGTAGTAAACACCTTAAAAAGTGGTATATACTAATCTTTGTCAAGTCTGATGATGTCACCATCCTAAGGCAAATATACCCTGTGGAAAAGAGAGAACTCCCAGTAATGTGTATAGTGTGTACGTTAATGCTGTGACTTTCAAGTATCATGAAATAGTGAGGTAGGGTTTGAATCCCTGCACTTGACAAGTGTGTGTTAGTGTGTGATCTTCCCTTGGAGAGTGAACAGCATTTTTGGAGAGTAGTAAAACACCTTAAAAGTGGTATGCACTAATCTTTGTCAAGTCTGATGATGTCACCATCCTACAAATATAAACTCCGTGGAAAACAAACTCCCAGTAATGTGCATAAGGCCACAGTTAATGTGCGTGCGCTTCTAGTAATCATGTAAGTAGGTAGGTAGGGGTTTGAATCCTGCACTTGACAAGTGTGTGTTCATGTGTGATTTCCTTGGAGAGGAGCAGCCCTTTTGGAGAGTAGTAAAACACCTTAAAAGTGGTATAATAATCTTTGTCAAGTCTTCGATGATGTCACCATCCTACAAATATACCTGTGGAAAACAAAACTCCTAGCATCGTATAAAGCTGCCGCGGTTAATGCGCATTCTCTAGTATCATGAAGTGGTTAGGTAGGGCTCTTGAAGCCTATATACTTGGTGCATATGTGTGTGACACTGTTGGTCAATGTGTTGTGGTTTTGCTTTACTACTACTGTATGATAAACAGTATGCATTGCAATACAGGTATGTCAGGTAGCTGTGTGGCAAATACATATACGTACATGCATGACCTCACCATTATTTCATAGGTGGGAACTCCTGCTTTTCCATGAACACATTCTGTCATCTTTGCCGCAGAATGTGCCGCCACTTCTCCAGACCTTAGGTCACATCTGTATAAAGTTAGGACACAAGGCCAGTGACTGCAGTGATCCCTGGCCTAGGTCATCCATGTCACTACTTCACACTCATTACTGTTTCTATTGGAATTGTGTGAGTGAGGGTTTATGGCTTCGAGGTATAAATATAGACCTGTCTCAAACGCAGCAAAGTCTGTCATTGATGGCTTTTTCATTATAGGGTGTACAACAACTCCTTGTGGATAATGCATGCAGACCCCTTTATTGCCTATATGTGATTCAGCCAGCAAGGGATTTCTAAATACCTTTTTGGAAATGTGATTACCAAAGTAGAGATGATTTAACACTTGGGCTGCATGTAACAACATCGGTACCTGTTCAACATGTTGGGGGCTGCTACCCATTTGGCAAACTGTGGGGATACTATGTTTCGTGAAAGGTGGATGACTCATGATCTGGTTGGTTTATAGAAGCTTTGTTAGCATGGGTTTGACAACAGGTGTCTGTCTGTATGATACCCTTTGTGGAGGATGTGTGTGTCAATCTGGAGAATGCATTATAGGGCACACAGTATGCATTTCCAGATGTGGACGGACATATCCCTACTCGTGATTTCGTTTGTACCTAAGAGAGCTAAATGGCAAACAGGAGTGGTCTCAGGAATGGGTGCAGGTGAATACCACTGGTTACTTCGGCATAGTATAGTACCTTGAAGTATCCAAATGTTACTGTGTGTCCTGGCATCTGTGTGTGTCAGTTGTCAAGACATCATCTAATGATTGTTTATGGTCAGACTGTTGAGGTTATGTATACTACCAGAATGCAAAACAATGACAGATAGTAACAGTATCACCCAATGTTAACAGCACAGTGTCAAACCATGTCATACACACAATGTGTACTCAAGTTCCAAAATGTGTGTAGTACAATGCATAATGGCCACTCACCATGGGGTAACATGAAGTGTTACTTGTGTAAATTACAGGGCATGTCACCCTGCCCATGTGTCCACTTATGCATGTACATGCAGGCAGTGCACCTCCACCATGTTCACAAACGTACACCTCCCAATTGCACACACATCCCACACATACCGTCCACTCTCTAACACATGCTGCCAATACTACACACATCAGCCAAGTGGCACGCGGGCAGACAATTCACTATTGGAACTAACACTGGTGTGTAAACAATACTACATTGACAATCATAGCTTTAATGCATCATGCCTGCTCAGCTACACCTTCAAGGATATCATTACACCTCTACTGCTGACAACATGCTACACATTGCTATACTGTTAGAGTCACCCTGTGCATCAGCACCATGGTAGCCTGTTCCTGCATCAATGTTACAGATGACAGGAGGTGGCACAGGTTTCATCATGTGCACAGGGTGTGTTGTTGGTTTGCCAGAGGCCTACATTTAGCCATACAATCGACATATATGTGTGTGTGTGTGTGTGTTGTGTGTGTGTGTGTGTGTGTGTGTGTGTGTGTGAGGGCCAAGAGTACTGCTACGGGCCAATGTTGATGTAATGTGTGGGTATGTGGTAGCATAATAATCTTTGTCAAGTCTGATGATGTCACCACCCTACAAATATACCTGTGGAAAAGCAAACTCCCAGTAATGTATAGCGATCGTGGTTAACGCGCCTTCTCTAGTATCATCATGAAGTAGTTAGGCAGGGGTTTGAATCTTGCACTTGACAAGTGTGTTTGTGTGTGATTTCCTTTGGAAAGGAGCAACCTTTTTGGAGAGTAGTAAAACACCTTAAAAGTGGTATACTAATCTTTGTCAAGTCTGATGATGTCACCATCCTACAAATATATACCTGTGGAAAAGTGAACTCCCAACAATGTATGTAACGCGGTCATGTTAATGTGTACGACCTCTGGTATCATGAAGCAGTTAGTTAGGTTTTGAAGCCTATACTTGGTGAGTGTGTGTGCTCTATGTGTGTGACACTGTTGTTCAATGTGCTGTGGGTTTTGCTTTACTACTGTATGACAATAGTATGCATTGCACGCCAGGTAGCTGTGTGGAAAATACATATACATACATGTGACCCTCAATTATTTCATAGGTGGGAACCCTGCTTTCTCCATGAACACATCCGCTGTCATCTTTGCCAGAGTGTGCTGCTGCTTTCCAGACCTTAGGTCACATCTGTATAAGTTTCCTCATAGACAAGGCCAGCGACTGCAGTGATCCCTGGCCTAGGTCATCTCGCGTGTCACAATGCTACTCATTACGTTTCTATTGAATTGAGTGAGTGAGGGTTTATGGCTGAGGTATATTACAGACCTGTTCAAACGCAGCAAAGTCTGTCAATGATGGCTTTTCATTATAGGTGTACAACAACCTTTGTGGATATGCATGCAGACCCCTTATTGCCTATGTGATCCAGCGAGGGATTACTAAATACCTTTGGAAATGTGATTACCAAAGTAGAGATGACGTAACACTTGGCTGCATGTAATATTGGAACTAACACTGGTGTAAACAATACTACATTTACAATCATAGCTTTAATGCATCATGCCTGCTCAGCTACACCCTTCAAGGATATCATTACACTCTACTGCTGACAACATGCTAACATTGCTATATTGTTGGAAGTCACCCTGTGCATCAGCACCATGGTAGTAGCCTGTTCCCCTGCATCAATGTTACAGATGACAGGAGGTAAGTACCAGGTTTCATCATATGCAACAGGGTGTGTTGTTGGTTTACCAGAGGCCTACATTGAGCCATACAATCGACTATGTATGAGTGTGTGTGTGTGAGGGCCAGAGCAAGTACCGGGCTATGGGCCAATGTTGATGTAATGTGTGTGGGTATGTGTTAGCCCTAGGTGTCTGTTTATATGTGTGTATGTGTGTGTGTGCGTCTGCATGCACACAGTTCCACCATGTATTGCTTATATACGGGATTTGTGGGACAGCCACAGACTGTACTTCTGCCAGGCTTTACAGATCACCGCCTCTGGCTTACAGACATGGTACCTCTGCCTGGCAGGTGTGCTACTGACAGTATCAGGTACTAAGCCAGACTGGGTACTATCCTCAGAGGTGGACAGATGTAACACTGACCCAGGTCCCTGCTGGACTTTCCAGAGCCACCCGGGTCATGGTCTTCTAGGGAGGTCTATGGATGCCCACCCCCAACATTGCTGGGGCTGGTACTGGCACTACGTGGAGCGGCTGTGACTTGAGGGATGTCCGCCGGGTGACCGCCAGCTGCTGATGTTGCTGGCATATCGCCCACGCCGACATCTCAACCATCTAGCACTGTCTTGACACATAGACATGACATTTCGCGGAGGACATCTAATGTCCCACCCCAACGCTCTATCAGTGACCTCAGTGTAATTATGTATGGCACCTGCCAGGTCACTTGATACCGTCAATTACAGCAGTGTTATGTGCCCTCTGTGCCCTCAGTCCCTGTCTGGTGTACCTGCTCCATATGTGCCTGTGCCTCCATGACAGCCTGGAACATGCTAGGTTGTAAGACCTGTGGCACGCCTGCCAGGGGCATGATGAGCAGCAGGCACCGATTAGAACCCTGGGACATCTGCCTATGTGGTACCCTCCAGACATCTGGGTATGGCTGCTGTGTTGGGATGCATGTGCCATAGATACCACTTCTGTCCTGACCAATGCCGACTGTACACTGTCCCCTCAGCTAAGGGCATTGGTGATGGATGCATTGGCAGTATGACTGTATGCATGGATGGGGTGGAAACTTGTGCTCTGTCGAATGGTGGCCCAAAGACAGACCCTGGTAAAAATGCCTGTGCCTCAACACACATATCCTCATCATCACTATTTTGCTCAGTGACATCAGGTTCCCTGCTGCAGTGAACCAGCCCGACCTCAGCACCTGTGAGAGGAAGACAGGAAATACACTTTATGACCTGTACATGATGTCGAACACATGCATCACATGCACACATGCACATGAACACATGCACACATGCACATGAACACATGCACACACATGCACACATGAACACATGAACACATGCACACATGTACACACACTCTACTTAAACACACACACACACACACACACACACACACACACACACACACACACACACACACACACACATCACACACACACACACACCTCCAGCAATCCAGAAACATGCTCAATAGCTGCTGATGGTGGGGTAAAGTATCACAAGCCAAACAGTCATATCACACATGTCAGCACATGCAGGACATGTGTTGCTCAACAGCATGCACTTCGTGGGTGTAGACAGCCCTTGCTAATAACAGTATACATGGCTCTGATGCATGTGTGTTGTTGTTCAGTGATTGGCCTCACCCTGAATGCAATGTGTACACGGGACACAACATTGCTGTGCAAGTATTGAAAGCTCTGCAATGTCCTGTGCACCATCACTCACAGGTATACATACCATGGCTGCATGTGTATCTGTGTGTCACATAGATATCCATTTCTGATTAGAGCATCTGTAAATTTTTAGCAGATATTTGTGGACACAGGTTTAGCTAACATGCATGCTATGTATACACACACAGGATGAGTGGTGCATGTATACCTGATGGAATACCATTTCTCAACATAGCCATTGTAAATGGTTATGGTGAGTGTAGGACATATTGCACATGCCAATGCCAGCCATGACATGGCATGCTACAAACACAATCCGCAACATTAAACATCACACATACCCAATGTGTGTCATGCAGACCTACACCCATAGCATTACAAGACATATATGTGTCACTTTGTACAAAATGGTGATTGCTATGCATATTGTGTATAGGTAAGACATATGTTTGCACAATAACACAACAGTGAGGTGCATATCAATTGAATGCTATGTGTAGTACTGTGGTTACTGTAACTGGATGGGGTGTAGTACCATGAGCCAGCATCATGCAACATCATGTGGTCACTCAAGGCTACTAATGTGGTGCCAAACTGGCACCTAGCATGCTGTACCTGAACTGCAGTGTACCATTGGTTAACATTCACCATTTCACAAACCAGTTGTTACAATGGGTTTGTAAGGGTGCCTAATAGGGAGCATTGCCTAACATGAATGTGTTATGTGTTGCAGAGTGCTCGCATTGCTCCCATGATAGGCCCCTACCCCTCAGGTATATTATGTGTGCTGTGTGGATGACATTTGGGATACTGGAGGTGACCTTACAGCATGTGTCTGAATATGCCATGTGTAGCATATTAACAGTACTGCATATGACAATGTTGTGTATGTTGTGTGCATGTGTATCAACCTCTGCCTATCATCTAATGTCCGGCTACAGTTTTGCCACAATTGTGTGGGATGCCTTGTGTATTGCATGTGTTTGAGGCAGCCACACATTACTGATGTGCATAGTCTCACAGCAAACATGCACACAGCATGCATTATGCATAGGTAGTTATAGTACATGTCCCACACCTCACCCATGACATGCACATATATCATGCAATATTAAATGTATAACACACTCCACCAGCATATGTCTGCGCTGCCTTGCTGTCACACCAGAGGACCCACAAGGATATGAGACAGATTGTCAGTGGCAACTTCACTGTGGCATTGCTACTGTGGGTTTGCAATCTTACAGTAGTACAATGGTTGACAGTCACAGGCCTACAGATTATGTTCCAAATTATCAGTATTGCACAGCACCAGGCTCCACATCTTCTAACCACACAGTACACATCTCACATATGCATGATCTACCAACAGAGGTAACAGTAGTCTACAGGTATGCCATGTTTTCACCTGCATGCCCGTGGCTCAACTCACTGGGTGGGCTCCGGCCTGCCCATGATGATACATGTTTGCTGTTGTTGTTGTTGTTGGCCAGAGCCACCAGGCTGAGGAGCAGCTCCTCCACTCTGGTGAGAGGGGATGTATGGCTACCCCACCACCTGTGGCAAGCTCCTTTGTCTAAGGACATCAGGCGATGCTGCCGGACATGTCTAAGTAAATCACCATGGTGATGGCGAGATCTGCTCATACATGTCCCAAGTTATGCATGCCTATGTCATTTTAATCTCCGACGTGGACAACATCTTAAGCCACAGTGCAGTCCGCTTCCATGCTGGTCCTGGCTGGTTCTGAGAACAGCAGGGCATAGTGCTGAACCAGGTTGGTTATGGGTATGTGCTCATCCCTCAGCTGGGCTGTATGACAGATTGCAATGGTGAGCCATGACCCAGGAAGATGGGGCAATGAAACAATATGTGTGAGCAAATCATGTGGCACACAACATTTCTAAAGTACAGATATCACTGAACCGCTACATATATAGCAAACCTATTGGCTAATCAGAGGATTAGCCACACACTTTCAATACCACATATCAGTGCTCTCATACCTACTGGAACTGGCCTTGACAGTGCCTAGCATGCTCTATGATATATCAAACAATGCTCTGCACAGCAACAAAGAGAAACCAGTATGTAAGACTAAAAACAGTACATGTCACACTGTATGCACACACAATGCACCACCTAGCCACAGTGTGAGGTATATATCATGCTAATGCACAATGAAATATGTCATCCATTGCAATGATTGTAAAGTCCAGTTACAATATTACAGGTATACCACACTAGTTGTTGGTGGAAAATCCCCTGCCTAAACATATGTGCACATTCGTTAGTATAGGTGGGCATACTGCTGTACTAGACTATACATGCTGCTAGTTACGCACTTATATCCTGTAACACACATATGACTGAGGGTGATGTTACAGGCATACCACAACACATCACATCAACATACATACAAGACACAAAGGTATGGCAACCCAGATGAGCTTTTACTCCTGTGGACCATACAGTACTATGTCTCAGTACTTACAAAACATTATGCCTGAGGACTACAAGAAACACACATAACAGTGTTTCCAAGCAATGTGGACATTACACACCATACTGTGCTGTTTAGGTATACAGCTTCAGGTAGTACTACACAGTTCATATGGGATTGGATTCACCAGCAATACCAATCAATAAGCATACATGTACTGCTTAGCCTATAATGGCACACCCCAGTCCACACCAAGGGGACTAATACGCCAGACTGTATTATACTGCTTTTTTCTGCCTAGCTATAGCATACACATCTTTTGATGGGATGTAGAGCTAGGACACAAAATAGCATGACGGAAACAGTTTCCCACCAAGCTATCACACATTGACAGAACCTCAACACATTCACCTCAACACTGCACACCATCACACTCAGTCAACCTCACATAGCAATTATTGCAACAAGTACATGTGGGTGTGCATCGGTTCATAGGTAGGTAATAGGCTATTGGCCCTAAGGCATGTAGAAGCCTAGCCATATGCTACCCTGGCCTTTGACGCACATGTAATCTAATTTCACATGCCCCTGCTCCAGCAGAGCCACAGAGGTGATTCCCCGGTGTGTATTTCCTATCTCCCATCCAATCATCAGGATTATTCATGATGATCTAATCGCTAATGAGGAGCTTGGTTTGCTATTGATAGGTGGTTTGTTCCAGAGTATGGGATGTCTCTGAGATAGGAATCTATCCCTCCAGCATGTAATGTCTATTGAGGTGACAAGGTTTAGGTCCCTAGAGCTTCTGTAGCTGGTAGGATTGTGATCTTGTTTACGTGGAGCATGTCCAGCAGCTCTGGGTTTGACATATAGCTTTGTATAAGTTAGGCAGAGGTCACCTCTGGTAGGCGTGGTAATGCAAACACAGTCTAGCTGGGTGGTTTTGTGAGACGGTCTGCATAGGTCATCTGTTTGAGGCCGGTATTACGCTTTGAGAGGTATGTCTGTGGCCTTTCCAGTTGCTGTAGATGTTCTTGTGAAGCATACATACCACATGGGGCATTGTACTCTATAATGGGTTTTGTATGTGTTGATGAGTAGAGGGAACACTGACCATATTTCCCTGGATGACACATCTTTTGTGAGGAGGTGTGCCACTTAGACAGATTACATGACTAGTGTGGCACTGTGATTATCAAAGTGAGACTACTGTCCACCTTGTGTCCCATGGTCTCTTATCACACTTTCGGTAGGTGTGTTATAGACTACCACCTATGTGGTAGTTCATGGTACGGAGGTTTTGCCAAAAGGATGCCAATGCAGTTTCAACATTGAGCTTGAGTCCATGGCTTTGTCACCAGGCATCTGTCACAGTAAATATGACTCTGTCTCTCTCTCTCTCTATATATATATATATATATATATAAATATATATATATATATATATATATATATATATGTATATATACACACATACATATTAACATCCATTGGTGTACATATAGATATACATATAGCACATATACAGTCCAAATTTTATGGTGGTAATATCAATTATGCGAAGGTTGTGGAGGTATACAGTTATGTAGTAATATTGCACAGTGTTGTGCAGAATGCATTGAAGGTATTCTCAGCCCATGGTAGCTTTTAGCAGGCCTCACTGGCTGCAACACTGCAAACCTGACAAATCCTCTCGGCTACACCCACAGTGTTTATAACCACCACATAAAGTCATATACCAGCACTGTATGCTGTCTTGTTTGCCACACACTGCAACCTACATAGAAATATTTCGCACATAACAACCTTCACCAACATATATATATGTCCACCCTTTCATAAACAATTGCAGTACATCCGCTTTGCTCTATGCACATGTACAGATGCTAATATATCTGACACAGACTGATCTCTCCGTGATGTGTGTGCTTATACACACACACGGGGTCCACACTATTGTAAGTCCTGTGGACCTCACGGGCTGACCTGTTGGGCCTTGCTGCAACATGGCTGAGAAAACAGGTGTCACATGTGAGCAATATGGTAATATTAGAGGGTGTATATATAGCTGCAAATGCTAGATTAGCATACTAGCCTGGTACAGCTGTTGCCAATGCTAAGCTACACGTTAATATGACTATCATGCACTTGTTACTCTGTCACATCCATGTTTATATAACTGTATGCGCTACTCCCCCAAACAGACATTGTACACACTACTGTACAGAACACAGATAACATGGATCAGATGTTTGACATTTAATGCTGAACTACATATGTCACAGTCGTATTCCACTGCACACAGCTACACACTGATTTCTCCATGGCAGTAGTTATGGAGGGCATCTGTGCATAGATACGTACTGCTGCCAATAATAATAATGGATGATTCAAAGTGTGTAGAGTACTCTTCAAAAAACATCTACCATTAACATGCAAGTAAATACATTATCTGTTACATACCTTTGTTTTGTATGTGCTCTTCTTGTATTTGTCAGTTCTGTGTGTTTTATATATATATATATATATATATATATATATATATATATATATATATATAGATATATATATATATATATATATATATTTTTTTTTAATATATATATATATATATATATATATATATATATATATATATATATATATATTTTAATTATTTTTTGTTAATATATGTTTTTTTTTAATATCTTTTTCTGTTGCTGTTGCTGTTGCTCTTGTTGTAGCTGGTTTGGGTGTCTGTCTGTCTGTCTGTGTCTCTCTCTCCTTGCTCACTCGCCTCTCTCTCTCTCTCCTCTCTAGCTTCTAATGAAATGATTGCATGTAGGACAGCAAGCACAGCCTGCTTCTTTATAGGTATCTGCACATGTGCATGTGATGGTCTTCCTACCAATTGGTGGGCACCATTTGGTAATTGCATGCAGCCTGCTGTGTGGTGGTAATTGCAGTACTCACCGTCATAGCAACCCAATGCTATAAATTGCTAGGTCAGGTAGGTGTAGCCCCTTCAGTTTTCCAAAGTGGGGCCCATGCTTGTTTGCTGTGGTCATCGCCATTGTGTAAGTCAGAATGTTGGTATACTTCTTATATCTGAAGCTAGGAGTAGCCAGTGATTTGAATGTTGTAGCTCAGACCTGAATGTTGCCAACTTCCAGTACACAGCGCTGTTGTCAGTGTAGAATTGTACTCACCCCTACAAATGCTAACACAAGATACATGAGTGTGTAGTTTCTTTCTACTCTATACATTTAGCTGCCATACATAATGCGTAGCTATTGAGATGTATTCATTTACACATGAACTGTTTTGTGAACTGCCTCTACTGTGAATATTAATGTACTCACTTCTGCACAGTTGGTGCTTTTTATTGATGACATTAACACAGGATGCTTCAGCGAAAAAATGGACAATTCCAGTACTGAGTATGCCTACCTACACATCCTTGCTGGACCCTGAACACACAAGTATTTTGCACGCTTGGGTGGGGTATTGGTCCTGCTATGATACTCATGTGGGGTTGTAAAGCGGCTGTAACATTATTTACTGCTAGAATGTCTGGTTCTGTTATCACAGTCATAATGCAATTCCACAACAACTGCTGGTAAAAGTTCCACAGAACAGGTTTTGTGTTATGTCATTCTTATCTTTCCCTTTGTACATTCACTCATTCTGATGCTTGATATATATGTATTTCAGCAACAACCTGCTGTATATCTACTGTGGCTTAGGGGTGGTACTTTTTATGCAGTCTAGTGTATCCAAGGTCCGGGTTTGAGACTGCCAGTGGTGTTTTATTTTGGTTGCTGAGCAGAACAAGGGTGGTTTCATTACGTAGGTGCATGACTCAAGGCACTTTTAAGCAGTTGTAAGCTGGGTTTGAGCGCTAAGTTTAGCAATACTTATTGCTAAGCTGCTATGAGAAGCGATGTCAAGACACTGCGCGCTAAACCCGCTAACTACTGCTTAAAAAAACTGCTTATCTCCCGCTTAATCCCCACGCCATTTCTTTGAAAGAAAAGAAAATGGGGAGATAGGTGCAGCGGGTGGTAAAAGTACAAAGAGGGAAAGACAGTAGGGAAAACAGCTCGATGTGCAGGACGGGTGTAGGGAAGGTCCATACCTGCCCATTTCTTTAACAGCAACACCTGTGCATATGCTAGTAATTTCAGAGGAAATTTGAGACGTTCCACCCCTAAGATAGGGGTGAGCACAACAAAGCGCATGTTGTACTGCCAATTAAATTTCAGTTTATAAAATCCATCGGTCTATGTGTGTGCAAATGGGCAGCTATGTATGGGGCATAATTTTCTTTGGGTGCAGATTGCCCTTTTTTTTTTTTCAGGTGAGAGTGGAATGTGGGGTAGGGGAAGTAGGTATATTTGGGGAGGTAGGTTGGGGAGGTAAACAGACAAGACAAACAAGATGCATACACAGGGGTGGTATATGACACATGTGGTGGGTGAACAACATTGACGGGGAAGGATGTTTGGAAATCGCAGCCCATAAGCTAAGCCCACATATGGCAACAGTGGAACTGAGATACTCCACCCATGGCAGTCACCACTGCACCTTCACAGCCCAGAGGGTGGCTGTGCTGGGGCTGCGAGTGAGGGGCAGGCTCACCCATGAGTCGCGGGCCCACACTTGCCTCAAGCTGAGCGAGTGAGGATCAGCTGCCGACTGAACGCCAATCTCCCTATGCACCACAGCCCGACCATTCGAGATAGGGTGCATAGGTGGCCCTCCTCTGGCCACTCTGCAAGTGGGGGATGAGCCCCATCCCCCTGAAGTGCTTCCACCTGAAGGTGGCACAGGGCCAATGGAGGAGGAGGTCCCGGCTGGGCACCGACCCACTGCTGCCAGGTGCGAACGCCAGCTGAGGTGGGACAGATGGGTCCGGCTAACCGGCCTTCATACACGCTCTATGTTTAGGAAGATTTAATGACAGTATGGGTTGGTAACAGCCAACAGCATTCCAAATTAGTTGTAACAGCATGCAGTAGTATTCCCATTAACCCAACACACCAGAGTTCTACCAGTTGAACAGTAAGCATAACACATGTATATATAGAACAACAATGGACATTCCAACAGGATGTAGGGATTGATTGCGGCAACAGGCCACCAAGAATGTGGTATTTGAACAGGCACATGCAGTAAAATAAATGCAGATATTTATAAAACCAATTCAGGGACATATGTCCCAACAAATATTTTGAGATTAGACATACCCATTGAGGTGTGGAATTGCATTGTTTATGCACATACAGTAGGGTGTAAAAAAGATACCTCCATTAACAACTTATATGTACTTATATTGTACAACTACATTCCTATTGACTGCAGGTGTATATCCCTACATGTCTTATTACACTAGGCAAATGTCCGCTAAATTGTGAAATGGGTTTTGCTAGTTCCTTATATACCTGACCTGTATCTAACATACAAACTGTCCAGGATGCAGATGTTACTGCTATGTATTTAGATATGTTATTTATATTTATATATCTACATATCTGGATGTGTTCAGGTGACATTATCAGTTATATTTTAACAGCCCCCTACATTTCTAGCAGCACACACTGACATTTCTGGGGAACACAATAACAAGCTACCACATGCCAAGATTTTACCTATACATGCCAGCCATGAACCAACAGTTGAGGACTGTATATATGCTTAACAGTTACTGGCACTCCCTTCATCCACTTTCTATGGGCCTACCCAAGTGTCGGGTTGACAGCACTTCTAATACAACAGTACTATTTCTATAATGCAAGAGTACAACAACATTTCTCAAGAAAGTGACACGGACACACTCCAGGAATTTGCTATACCTTTTATTAATTACATTACACACTTTTCTAGAGGCTCTCTCATTTATTTGATATATCAGTGCATGCAGAAGATCTTATTCAAGATGTATTATACCTTTATTAATGGGTTAATATTGCTAATTTTTCAGGCTCTCACTTATTTTATATAACAGTACATGCAGAGATGTTATTCAAGACTTATTATACCTTATTATTGGGCTAAGGCAGCACTTTTTCAGGCTCTCTCTAATTTATTTTATATAACAAAAATATGCAGAATAATTCACTAACCTGCCTGGTGGTGCAGCCTTAGCAGCCTATCTGCATGGGCTTGCTGATTCCAGCACATAACGGACACCACCTGCAGCTGTGAAGTAAAATGAAGTGTTATTGAGACGCACTTATCCATAATATAGACTACTTATAGCAATTTTTACATAATTAATTCCATGGCTACCTACTCTGTAGTAAGCATTTTCCATCCCACGGGCCTCCTGTATCCACTGGTTCAGTCGGCCATCCTTGCGCTCTCTTCAGGTCTGGGTAGTGGTGTCTGACCTGCTCACTCAGTCCGAGGGACGCCTGTGGCACTGGTGGGACATGCGCGTAGATGGTTCCAGGCTTTCGCTTTGTATTCAGTGCCCTGAACTGGCCCTGGCAGGAGTCTGGCATCATGATTGCGGGATGAGGAGCCAAACCATCACCTTTGACTCCTCAATGCCACAATCACACTCCGAAGTGAGAGCCCTTCCAACACCAAGTCATGCTGCCTGCAGATGGGAGCTACAACCAGTTAAGGCAAGTATTCCCGCCTATGGAGCTTAAATATGCCTCATTTCCCGCACTTATTTGTGACTGGCCGGTTTTGAAAATTCTTAGCTGAAAGCACACCTGCTTAGCACTGGGTAAACTTTCATTAATATGTATATGTGTGTTGACAGTGCATGAATATCAAAAGCTGTCATGGCTTAGTGGTTCAGTACTGTGATTATGGTGCACAGTATCCCTCGGTTCAAGGCCTGTCATTGCTTTTTTATTTTACTACTGGCCAGACCGCTAGGGGTGAGGCTGTGTTTAGCCAACTTTTGCTCAACTTTGTCCAACGTTGTTCTTAATCGCTGTTTCACGCTGTTCGACGCTGCTCAATGTTGCTCGACATTGCCCGGCCATAAGCTGTCTGACATTAATAAGCGCTAGTTAGCGCCGGGTGCACAGCTATGCGCAAAACATGTTTTGTTTGGCGCTTAGTTGGAAAGCGATGTGCAGCTGGCTACAAGAAAGCCATTGTGCGGTAGTTAAAGCAGTGCTAAGCTATGAGCATTTATAATTTTAAATGTTCTTAGTACTGATAAACTTTGGGTTAGCAGTGCTTCACATTGCTTAAGATATGTTACTTATGCATTCATCAGTATGCATAACCAATTCACCTTCTTATATATATATATATATATAAAATATCGTTCACTAATACATAGGCCATTTCAATGCTTTTTACTAAAAATTTAAAAGATAAATGTTGTCAGGAATTATTTTTCTATACTGGTTTCCTACAGAAAAGCAGAAAAGGGGAGTGGTGGGACTTCGAACCGAATGCCTCCCTCTTTGTGAGAGAAGGTTCTCTACCACTCACGCTTTATTGCTATTTGGCTTTAATTTTATAAGTTTTCCTCTTATTATCCTCTTTTGATCTCTAAACTGCTAACTTGTAGCAAAGCAATGGCAAACTCCATGCAAATACGCTAATCAAATATCGTAAGCAGCTATATCGAAATAATAAAACAAAAGGAAAGTTTTTACATTTTAGAATTGTACAGGATTTAGGAATGTGGGGAGTTTAGTGTTGGGTGGCGTACACATTTGAGTGGGACTACGCCATTTCAGTTGACATTTGCAGATTGGAGGGACTTGCAGTGGGGTGTGGATTTTTCTCGACTGCTTGGCAGTCTGACATGCCTCCCCTGCACTCGCGGCACGCCCGGTGTTAGCCTCCTAGAGTTGAGTCAGTGCACCTCTTTGCTATGAATATGCATGGCGCTGGATGATGTCATCCTTCTTAGGCTGCAGTGCTCGATTAAGACTTATTTAGTCTTACATGGAGTGATTAGTGAACTCGCCTATATTTATTATTTTGATAGATATGTTTTAACCATTACTTTTTAAGGCACACATTTATAGATTTTAGGCCTGGTTTTAGTGAAATTATTAATACTTCACCACCATACCAGTTTTTAAATGGATTTTAAATAGAACATTTCTTAGGTTTACTCATGGGTTAATGTAATTTGATTGTATTTTAATTGTTTAATTGCTCATGTGATTCCTGGTAGGTGTGGTTATTTGTTGGAGAATAATTGATTTTGTCAATGTGTTTTTTTGAAATTGAAGAAGTGTGCAGGCACGAATTCGCACAAAAAATAACCTTACTTTATTAAACAACAGGTCATTACTTTTGATACGTTTGAGTGTACTTCCTGTCCATTGCTTTGTTTTACTCCACCAGTTCCTGGATGCCATGTCAGCACATGCCGTGAGCACATATCTTCCACAACACCCATTAGGCATTGACCAGCAACATGCCTCTTCCACCAAATAACAGAATACCCTGATAGTGGGTGCTATTGACTGCACGCACATACACATCAAAGCACCACCCAGTGAGCAGGGTAGGGTCTGCATAAACCACAAGGCTTCCTCCATCAACTGCCACATCATGTGCACGCCCATGGCATATAATGAATGTGTGCTGGTGCCCTTGAACTCATCAATGCACCCCACATCTGGCATATGACATAGCAGTAACAGAGATTTGCCATGGGGAACCATGCCCAGGGGGTTTGGGCCCTGGTGATGATGCACACAC
>NC_056735.1:857371898-857391225 GCF_019279795.1 Protopterus annectens | reverse complement strand
AAATTGTACTAGAAATGGGAAAAAAATTTAAAAAAATGAAACCCATAAAAAAGGTGGTTTTTTGGTAATTAGGGAAATAAGGGTATCCCCTTAAATTATGAGAGGGGTAAAAAAAAAAAAGAAAAAAAAAAAAAAAAAAAAAAAAAAAACATATTTAAAAAAATTATGGGATGAATCCAGATACTCAGTTGTTTCTTTAAATTAAATGAATATAGCTTATAATAAAATTGATATCAGTTTGCCAAATATGTTGGATGAAGAATTAATAGACTATAATACCTTTAAATATTTAAAAGTCAAAAAACCTAGAACCCCCATGATATTTGGTATTCCTAAGACCCATAAAAGTGAAAGGGATCGCCCCTCAGGCCGATAGTTTCAGCTGAGGGGTCTAAAACTTACCCATTAGCTAAATATGTTGATAAGAAACTAAAAAACTTATGGATCAAAAGGACGTCCATTTTAAGAGACTCTTGGGATTTGTTGAGGGAAATTCCAGATAAATTAGATCAGGAAAAAAGCATTTTTATTAATATAGACATCACTGATTTGTTCTGTTCTATTCCATAAAAAAGAAGGTACAGAAATGTATGAAGAAATAATATATGAAGATCCTTCTTTGTCGCAAAATTATAAGTTAGTAAACACCTGGCTGATGGAGCTTATTTTGAAAAATAATTTTATTCACTTTAATGGTGAATTTTTTCAACAAATACAGGGGGTACTGAACTACTTTTGCAAACTTAATTCTTGCTAATTGGGAAGAGAAATATATATTTTAAATTCTGAATTTAAGAATTGTTGGACTTTATACCGAAGGTTTTTGGATGACATATTGATCTTTTGGGTAGCTGGAAGAGAAAGACTTGATGAATTTATGAAATACATGGGAGATACAACTAATTTTTTGAAATTCACTTATAATATAACTGATTTTAATGTGCAATACTTGGACGTGGAAATTTACAAAGATGGACAAAGTTTAAAAACCAAAATATTTAGGAAAGCTATTTTCTGTAATTAATTTCTACATTATGAAATTGCACACCCGTTTCACTGTAAGAGAAACATTATGAAAGGAGATTTTGTCAGAGGTAGCCGTATGACAAGTTCAGATGCTGACTTTGTTAAAGAATGTGAACTATTGGAAAAAATGTTTTTAGAGAGAGGTTATCCCTTGGATTTTATTACTCAAATAAGGGATGAAGTAGAGAAAGAGAGATTAGACAAGTTTTGTCCTATTCAAAAGAGGAAGGACAATAATAAAGAAATTAATAACAACAATAATGAACAGGAAGGGGATGGATTCCAACAGGCCTTAATATTGGAATATAATGGTTTAAACAATGTGGTTAAAATATTTTCTTAAAAGAATTGGGGAAGTTTGTCTCCCTTTCTGATATAGAAAATTTAGCTAATATACCACAGAAAGTGATATACAAGAATTCATAGAACATTAGATCTATAATAGAAAATAAACGCATAGTAAATTTCAAAAAGAACAGGAAAGGTACATACAAGTGTGGTCATTGTAACCAATGTACCTACATTTTGAATAGTGATAGTTTTTATTTGGAAAGTAGAAAAAAGATGGTAAATAGTGTGGAATATTACAATTGTGAATCCAAAGGTATAGTATATTTAGCTATTTGTGAGAATTGTGGATCCTTCTATGTAGGAAAAACGGAAAGGAAACTGAAAAGAAGGATCTACGAACATATATATGAAATTTCAGTGGGTAAAGAAAGTAATGCATTATTTAAACATTCAAAAGTATGCCCCAAATATAAATTTAAATGTATGGTTTTAGAAAAAGTAAAAAGTGATATTAGGGGGGATTATGGGAGGAAAAAAATAGAGTTCAGAGAACTATGGTGGCAAGTTACTCTGGAAGCTGATAAACCCCCTGGTTTAAATGACTGCATTTCTATTTTACCTTTATTAAAATTAAGGTCTGCAAAACTTTGAATGTGATAAAATGAATGACCACTAGAGGACATAACAGCAGTACTGAACTTTTTCATGTTTTTAAAAACATTTTAACATAATGAATATTAACACAATAAAAGTTTTTAAATATTTAATAATGTTATAGAGAATTTTAGAGAAATCAAATAAGTTATATTATAATATCTATCTGATCTTTTTTAGTACATAATGTGAATATTTTAAATATTTTAATTAGTTTTTGGCAGCTAATGGCATTGGTCATTTCAAATGAATGGATGAAGTTTTATCGGTTTATTTAATTGATTTTGGATATAAAATGAAGGAATTAATTATGCTGGTCATCTGATGAAGTCAATTGTATGACGAAAACGCTGGTGCTTGTTTTATTAAGGCGTTCATGGTGGAACTGTGTTTTGCATTTGTCGTTTTAGATTGAATGAGTAATAAACAAGCATTTCTTAATTTCCGTGGACTTTGTTCATCGTTAAACACTGCTTTTCTTTGGTTTTGGAGTATATTTGGGCAGTTAATCCACTTCTTGACTTTTCGTTGAATGTAAGAATAACAACCACAAAGCCTTCGTTAGCTATACCAAACATCTAGGTGGCAACTTCCAAATATGCTGTCAGCTACTGAAAAATGGAAAGAAATACACTGAACCAACTTACATTGCCCACATCCTAGGGGACAAGTTCAGTGCAAACTCCCCCCATCACCCACAAGAGGGCCTGTGTCCATCCCAGAAGAATGCAGAGCTCCAGACTTCATGGACATGCAGGTAAAGACAGCCCTCTCTAAAGCTAAGAACACAGCATCAATGGGACTGGATGGTGTCCCAGGCTGCGTCTTATACCAGCCCCAAAAGGAGCTACACTCTCACCTACATTCACTGTCCAGATTCAATTGTACCCCAGGCTATGTACCCAAAGAATGGCATACACCAACAGTCATCCAGCGCCACAAAGGGGGTGCCACAACAGAACCTGGAAACCATTGCCCTACAGGTCTAAACAGCCTGGTCTGCAAAGCTATGGAGCAAATTATCATGGAACCCATAAACAGAGACATTGGGGACCTCCAGACACTGGACTCTACCCAACTTGGCCTTGTTAAATGCAGATCCTGCCTCCTAAACCTAGTTGACTTATTTGACAGTTACCAAGGACATAGATGGAGGTGAAAGTAGTCCACACAGCCCACCTGGACCTCACTAAGGGCTTTTTATACTATTCCCCACTCTGTCATCATGGACAATCTTACCAGCTTGAACATTAACAGCTATGTCACAGGATGTGTGGCCAAGTGGCTCGCTAATCAAACACACATGTTCAGAGTTGCGGGTGCCATGTCCGACTCTAAACCAGTCACAAATGGCATCCCACACGTCTTGGTCCTGGGACCCCACCTGTTCAGTAGATACTGCTCAGAGGTACAGGCAAGCATGGGAGGAGTATGGCTAAACAGGTTTACAGATGACTGCTAACTGTGGTTCATAATCGACTCTATGGCTGACACAGACATCCTCCAGAAGGGTCTTACGGAGACAGATACCTGGTGTCAAAACAATGCCCTCAAGCAGAATGCCAAAGAATGCATAGTCATCCGCTTTGGATAAAACAAAGTGCACACAAATTACCACATAGGTGGTAATCCAGTATGTATGGAGAAAGTCATTATGGCCCTGGGGACACAGGTAGATAGTAAACTCTCTTTTGATGATCACATGGCCAAAGTGTTTAGAAATTCCTTCTATGTAGCCCACCTAATCTCACCTAATGTAACCTACTTTGTCTAGTCTGATGATGTCACCATCCTACAAATATACCTATGGAAAGGAGGACTCACAGTAATGTGTATAGTACGTTGTGTAAATGCGTAGTCATGTAGTATCATAAAGTAGTTTGGGAGGGATTTGAATCCTGCACTTGACAAGTGTGTGTTTGTGTGTGATCTCCTTGGAGAGGAGCAACCTTTTTGGAGACTACTAAAACACCTTAAAAGTGATGTACTCATCTTTGTCAAGTCTGATGATGCCACCATGCTACAAATATACCTGTGGAAAAGGCAACTCCCAATAATGTGTATAGCGCGTTTTGTTAATGCGTACTTCTCTAGTATCGTAAAGTAGTTAGATAGGGCTTTAAATCCTGCACTTGACAAGTGTGTGTGATCTCCTTGGAGAAAAGCAGCCTTTTTGGAGAGTATTAAAACACCTTAAAAGTGGTATACTTATCTTTGTCAAGTCAGATGATGTCACCATCCTACAAATATACCTGTGGGAAAGAGAACTCCCAGTAATGTGTATAGCACATTGTGTTAATATATACTCCTCTAGCATCCTTAAAATAGTTAGGGGTTTGAATCCTGCACTTGACAACTGTGTGTGTCTGTTTGTGTGTGATCTTCTTGGAGAGGAGCAACCTTTTTGGAGAGTACTAAAACACCTTAAAAGTGGTATACTTATCTTTGTCAAGTCTAATGATGTCACTATCCTATAAATATACTGTGCAAAAAAGAACTCCCAGTAATGTGTATAGCGTGTCATGTTAATGCATACTCCTCTAGTATCATAAAATAAACAGGCAGGGGTTTGAATCCTGTACTTGACAACTGTGTGTGTCTGTTTGTGTGTGATCACCTTGGAGAGGAGCAACCTTTTTGGAAAGTAGTAAACCTTAAAGGTGGTATAATTATCTTTGTCAAGTCTGATGATGTCACCATCCTACAAATATACCTGTGGAAAGGAAAACTTCCAGTAAAATGTATAGCACATCGTGTTAATGTGTACTGCTCTATTAGCATAAGGTAATTAGGTAGGGGTTTGAATCCTGCACTTGGTGAGTGTGTGTGACACTGTTAGTCAATGTGTTGTGGGTTTTGCTTTTACTACTGTATGATAACAGGATGTGCATTGCACGTCAGGTAGCTGCATGGCAGATACATATACATGTGACCTCAATTATTTCATAGGTGGGAACCCTGCTTTCTCCATGAACACATCTGTCATCTTTGCCAGAGTGTGCTGTCACTTTCCAGACCTTAGGTCACATCTGTATGCTTGTGACAAGGCCAGCCACTGCAGTGATCCCTGGCCTAGGTCATCCTTGTCACACAAACTCATTACGGTTTCTGTTGAATAGTATGAGTGAGGGTTTATGGCTGAGGTATATTTCAGACCTAAAAACAAATACCATGGCCGGACTGCAGAGAAACGTTTTAAAATACTTTAATTTAAACGCTTGAAAATAAAAATAATGTTTTTCGTCCTGTTTACATACAGGACTTCTTCAGAAAGCTCACATAGTTGAAAATTTTCAAAGTGTAGTATTTATACAATGTTTCTAAAAAGCGTGCAAAATTTTTTATTAACGCTTGTCTTCTTAAAGGAATATATGTACATACATACTGACAAAAAGAGAGAAAGACTGGACAACTTCATTTTACGCTGACAACTTTACAAATCCCTTTATATATATATATATATATATATATATATATATATATATATATATATATATATATATGTGTATATATATATATATATATATATATATATATATATATATATATATATATATATATTCTTTCTAGATAGGGAAAATTTATTACATAACCAACATTCAGATGCCTTTGATTTAATATTTCCAATATTCTAAAGGTGTGAAATACACAAAAAATTAATTAAATATTTAGATAAATTTATGTGCAAATGTATGTGTAGATCTGTATGTATTATGCATATCGAAAAATGTAATAGATCTGTTAAAATTTATATATGTGTTATATATATTTTATTTATTTATTTATTTTACATTTGTTAACCGGGCTAGTCTAACTGGATATATTTCCATTTTCAGCAGAGGCCCGGGGAGAAAAGCTCCACATAGACATATTAACTATTACATAGGATGCAATAAAGAGCAGCATAAAAATGTAAGGAGGGAAATATACAGTATCTGGAAAATATAATAATAAAAAAAAAACTAATTGCATACAAAATTAACAGTTGTACAACAAATGCACACAACATTCTTGTAATAAAAAATGCATAACTTATTTAGCATTATCTAACATCTTAAGAAAGAGAAAAGGACATTTAAAGACAATTATGTCAGTAGATTAGTTATTTATATGAACCCTCAGTAATCTGAGTAATATAATCAGGAGGAGAAGGATAGTGGAGAGGTAAGTGATTAAGTAGTGAAGAAATAAAATAGAAGGTAACAGAAGTCACAGAGATGGAGGGAAGTGGAATAGTCTAATACATGGTTTCAGTCTGCTAAGGCAGGGACATAGCCAGTGTTTTCTAAGGTAAATTCTAAGTTTTTGTTTGAAAAGGACAGGAGATAGAATAGAAGTCAGTTCAGAGGGCAATTGGTTCCAGTGTTTACCAATGGAGTTTGAGAACAGGGAGTCACCTGCAAGGTTATTGGATTTGGTAGCAGTAACTAGGAGTTTGCTAGAGGAGCGGAGTGAGTTCAGGTTAGAATAAGGGGTAAAGAGATTAGAAAATGCAGGAGTGTTATTTGGCAGATAAAAAGCTCTTTGGATAATGGGAAGTTGGGAAAGAAGCAACATGTTTTGTAATTCAAGCTAGTGAAGTTGTTGTAGGTTTGTACAACATACGACATGTGTTTTATAATATGTATACACATATACACACACACACTCACACACCCACACACACAAGGCCAGCCACTGCAGTGATCCCTGGCCTAGGTCATCCTTGTCACACAAACTCATTACGGTTTCTGTTGAATAGTGTGAGTGAGGGTTTATGGCTGAGGTATATTTCAGACCTGTTCAAATGCAGCAAAGTCTGTCAATGATGGCTATTCATTATAGGTGTACAACAACCTTTGTGGATATGCATGCAGACCCATTATTGCTTATGTGATCCACCGAGGGATTTCAAAATACCTTTGGAAATGTGATTACCAAAGGAGAGATTACGTAACACTTGGCTGCATGTACACATCGGTACCTGTTCAACATGTTGGTGGCTACTACCTATGTGGTACTGTGGGGATACTATGTTTTGTAAAGGTGGATGACTATGCTTTAATTGGCTTATAGCTTTACAGCATGGGTTTGACAACAGGTATCTGTCTGTATGATACCCTTGTGGAGGATGTGTGTGTTATCTGCAGAATGCATTATAGGCCACTGTATGCATTTCCAGATGTGGACGGACATATCCCTACTGTGATTGCTTGTACCTAAGAGAGCTATATGCCAAACAGGAGTGGTCTCAGGAATGGGTGCAGGTGAATACCACTGGTTACTGGCATAGTATAGTACCGGAAGGATCCAAATGTTACTGTGTGTCCTACATCTGTGTGTCAGTTGTCAAGACATCATCTAACGATTGTTTATGGTCAGGCTGTTGAGGTTATGTATACTACCAGAATGCAAAACAATGACAGATAGTAACAGTATCACCCACAGCACAGTGTCAAACCATGTCATACACACATGTGTACTCAAGTTCCAAAATGTGTGTAGTACAATGCATACTGGCCACCAATAGAAACTATGGAGTGTTACTGTGTAATACAGGGCATGTCACCCTGCCCATGTGTCCACTATGCACATACATGCAGACAGCGCACCTCCACCATGTTCACAAATGTACACCTGCAAATCTGTGCTTCACACATCCCACACGTACTGTCCACTCTCTAACACATGCTCCCAATACTACACACATCAGCCAAGTGGCACGTGGGCGGACAATACACTATTGGAACTAACACTGGTGTAAACAATACTACATTGACAATCATAGCTTTAATGCATCATGCCTGCTTAGCTACACCTTCAAGGATATCATTACACTTTACTGCTGACAACATGCTAACATTGCTATACTGCTATAAAGTCACCCTGTGCATCAGCACCATGGTAGCCTGTTCCTGCATCAATGTTACAGATGACAGGAAGTGGCACAGGTTTCATCATATGCACAGGGTGTGTTGTTGGTTTGCCAGAGGCCTACATTGAGCCATACAATCAACATGTGTGTGTGTGTGTGTGTGTGTGTGTGTGTGTGTGTGTGTGTGTGTGTGTGCCAAGAGTACTGCTATGGGCCAATGTTGATGTAATGTGTGCGGGTATGTTTTAGCCCTAGGTGTATGGTTTATGTGTGTGTGTGTTTGCATGCACACAGTTCCACCATGTGGCTGCCATATATGGGGATTTTTGGGACAGCCACAGACTGTACCTGCCAGGCTTTACAGATCACCATCTCTGGCCACGGATACGGTACCTGTGCCTGGCAGGGGTGCTACTGACAGTATCAGGTACTAAGCCAGACTGGGTACTATCCTCAGAGGTGGACAGATGTACACTGGATCCAGGTCCCTGCTTGGACTGTCCAAAGCCATGTACATGTGGTCTTCTAGGATGGTCTATGGACAGCCCACCCCCAACATTGCTGGGGCTGGTACTGGCACTACGGGAGCAGTTGTGACTTCAGGGATGTCTGCGGCGACTGCCAGCTGCTGATGTTGCTGGCATACATCCACGTCGACGTTTTAACCGTCCCTCACTATCCTGACACATGGACATGACATTGTGGAGGACATCTAATGTTTCACTCCAATGTCTATCAGTGACCGCAGTGTAATTACAGATGGCACCTGCTAGGTCATGGATACTGTCAATTACAGCAGTGTTATGTGCCCTTTGTTCCCCTAGTCCCTGTCTGGTGTACTATTCCATACATGCCTGTGCCTCCATGACAGCCCGGAACATGCGTGAGGTTGTAAGACCTGTGGCACATCTGCCAGGGGCATGATGAGCAGCAGTGCTCAGACGAGAACCCCTGGACATCTGCCTATGTGGTACCATTCCAGACATCTGGATATGGCTGCTGTGTCGGCATGCATGTGCCATAGATACCACACTGTCCTGGCCAATGCTGACTGTACACTGTCCCTCAGCTAAGGGCATTGGTGAAGGATGTATTGGCAGTATGACTGTGTGCATGGATGGGGTGGACACTTGTGTACTGTTGATTGGTGGCCCAACGACAGACACTGGCAAACATACCTGTGCCTCAACACACCTATCCTCATTATCACTATTTGGCTCAGTGACATCAGGTTCCCTGCTGCAGTGAACCAGCCCAACCTCAGCACCTGTGAGAAGAAGACAGGAAACACACTTTATGACCTGTACATGATGTCAGAACACATGCACACATGCACACATGCATACACGCACACACGCACACATGAACACATGCACACATGCACACATGCACACAAATACACTCCTCACTAAAGCAGACACACACACGCACACACACACACACACACACACACCACCACCAGCAATCCAGAACATACTCAATAGCAGTTGATAGTGGGGTACAGTATCACAAGCCAAACAGTCATATCATACGTGTCAGCATGTAGGACGTGTGCTGCTCAACAGCATGCAGTGCGAGTGTAGACAGTCCTTGCTAATAACAGCATACATGGCTTTGATGCATGTGTGTTGTTGTTCAGTGATTGGCCTCACCCTGGAACGTAATGTGTACATGGACACAACATTTTTGTGCAAGTATTAAAAGCTCTGCAATGTCCTGTGCACCATCACTCACAGGTATACATAACATGGCTGGATGTGTATCTGTGTGTCACATAGATATCCATTTCTGATTAGAGCATCTGTGTCTTTATCAGATAATTGTAGACACAGGTTTAGCACATGCATGCTATGTATACACACAGGATGAGTGGTGCATGTATACCTGATGGAAAACCATTGCTCAACATAGCCATTGTACAGTGGTTATGTGAGTGTAGGACATATTGTGGACATGCCAGTGCCTGCCATGACATGGCATGCTACAACACAACTGCAACATTAAACATCACACATACCCAATGTGTGTCATGTGACCTATACACTCAATAGCATTGCAAGACATATATGTGTCACTTTGTACAAATGGCGATTGCTATGCATATTGTGTATAGGTGCATATGTTTGCACACACACAACATTGAGGTGCATAGCAATGAATGCTATGTGTAGTACTGTGGTTACTGTAACTGGATGGGATGTAGTACCATGAGCCATCATCATGCAGCATCATGTGGTCACTCAAGGCTACTAATGTGTGCCAGACCAGCACCTAGCATGCTGTACCTGAATTGAAGTACCATGGCTACATTCACCATTTCACAGCCAGTTGTTACATGGGTTTGTAAGGTGCCCGATAGAGAGCATTGCCTAACATGAATGTGTTATGTGTTGAAGAGTGTCGCACAGCCCCATGATAGGGCTCTACCCCTCAGGTATATTATGTGTGCTGTGTGGATGACATTTGGGATACTGGAGTGTGACCTTACAGCGGGTGTCTGAATACGCCATGTGTAGCATATTAATGTGTACTGCGTATGACAAAGTTGTGTATGTTGAGTGCATGTGTATCGACTCTGCCTATCCAATGTCCACTACAGTGTTGCCACAATTGTGTGGGATGCTCTGTGTATTGCATGTGTTTGAGGCAGCTACTCACATTACTGAGATGTGCATAGTCTCACAGGAAACATGCACAGCATGCATTATGCGTAGGTGTGTTACGTGTACTTGGCCTACACGTCACCTATGACATGCACATTTAATTTGCAATATTACATGTAGAACACACTCACCAGCATGGGTCTGTTGCCTTGCTGTCACACCAGAGGGACCTACAAGGATATGAGACAGCTTGTCAGTGGCAACAACTGTGGCATGGCTACTATGGGTTTGCAATCTTACAGTAGTACAATGGTTGACAGTCACAGGCCTACAGATTATGTTCCAAATTATCTGTATTGCACAACATCTGGCTCCACATCTTCTAACTACATAGTACACATCTCACATATGCATGATCTACCAATAGAGGTAACAGTAGTCTGCAGATATGCCATGTTACCTGCACACTCCATGTCAACTGGCTGGGTGGCTCCAGCCTCCATGATGATACATGTTTGCTGTTGTTGTTGTTGGCCAGGAGCCACCAGGCTCAGGAGCAGCTCCTCCACTCTGGTGAGGGGGGGGGATGCCACCTGTGGCACGCTTTTGTCTACGGACATCAGACGCATGCTGCCAGACATGTCTAAGTAAATCACTGCAGTGATAGCATACCTGCTCATATGTCTGGTTATGCATGCCTATGTCATTTACCCTACGGACAACATCTTACCACAGTGCAGTCCGCTCATGTTGGTCCTGGCTGGTTCTTGAGAACAGCAGGGTGTAGTGCTGAACCAAGCTGGTTGTTATTTGTTCATCCTCTGCTAGATTATAGGTAGGGTTGCGATGGTGGGCCATGACCCTGGAAGACAATGAAACAATATGTGTGAGCAAGTCTTGTGGCACACAACATTCTAAAGTACAGATATCACTGAACTGCCATATATAGCAACCTATTGGCTGTCAGAGGATACACACTTTCAATACCACATATCAGTGCTCAACCCACAACTGCCTGACAGTGCCTGGCCCGCTCTATATATCGAACCATGTTCTGCACAGCAACAAAGAGAAACCAGTATGTAAGACGATACAACAGTACACGGCACACTGTATGTGACACAATGCACCACCTAGCCACAGGAGGCATATATTAAGCTAATGCATAAAGAAATATGTCATCCATTGCAATGATTGTAAAGTCCAGTTACAGTATTACCAGTATACCACACTAGTTGTTGCTGGCAAACCCCTGCCTAACATATGTGCACATTCGTGAATATAGGTGGCATACTGCTGTACTAGACTTTACATGTTGCTAGATACGCACTTATATCCTGTAACACACATATGACCGAGGGCATGTTACAGGCATATCCAAACACATATCAGACATACATACAAGACACAAAGGTATGGCAACCCAGATGAGCTTTACCTGTGTACAATACAGTACTGTGTGTCAGTACTTACAAAACCTTATGCCTGAGGTATGTAATCTGTGAGGACTACAGGGAACACACAAAACAGTGGTTCCAAGCAATGTGGACATACACCATACTGTGCTGTTTAGGCCTACAGCATCCGGTAGTATTACAGTTCATACGGGATTTGGATTCACCAGTAGTGCCAATCAATAAGCATACATGTACTGCTTTAGCCTACAATGGCACACCCCAGTCAACAACAAGGGACTACATCAGACCATATGCCATACTGCTTTTTCTGCCTAGCAATAGCATACACATATTTTGCTGGGATCAGAGCTAGGACACAAAATACCATGACAGAAACAGTTTCCCACTAAGCTATCACACATATACAGAACTTTGTCACATTCACCATCACACTCAGTCAACCTCACATAGCAATTATTGCAACAAGTACATGTGGGTGTGTATCAGTTCATAGGTAGGTAATAGGCTATTCGCCCTAGGGCCTATAGAAGCCTAGCCATACGCTACACTGGCCTTTAACACACATGTAATTTAATTTCACATGCCCCTATCAAGTAGAGCCACAGAGGTGATTCCTGGGGTGTATTTCCTATCTCCTATCCAATCATCAGGATTATTCATGATGACTGCTAATAAGGAGCTTTGTTTGCTATTGATAGGTGGTTTGTTCCAGCATATGGGCTGTCTCTGAGATAGGAATCTATCCTTCCAGCATGTTCTGTTTATTGAGGTGACAAGGTTTAGGTCCCTAGAGCGTGTAGCTCGTAGGGATTGTGATCTGTTTATGTGGAGCATGTCCAACAGCTCTGGGTTTGACATAGCTTTGTATGTTAGGCAGAGGTCACCTCTGGGTAGGCGGTATGTGACACAGTCTAGCTGTGGTTTTGTGAGACGGTCTGCATAGGGCATCTGTTTGAGGCCGGTATTACTCTTTGTGAGGTAAGTCTCTGGCCTTTCCAGTTGCTGTAGATATCTTGTGAGGTACATACCAAATGGGGCATTGTACTCTATAATGGGCTTTATGAGTGATGAGTAGAGGGGAACACTGACCTATATTTCCCTGGATGACACACCTTTTGTAATGAGGTGTGCCACGTAGACAGATTACATGACTAGTGTGATACTGTGATTATCAAAGGGGAGACTACTGTCCACCTGTGTCCCATGATCTCTTGTCACACTTTCTGTGTTAAGTAGACTACCACCTATGTGGTAGTTCATGGGTACAGAGTTTTTGCCAGAAGGGATGCCAATGCAGTTTCAACATTGAGCTTGAGTCCATGGCTTTGTCACCAGGCATCTGTTGCAGTAAATATGACCCTGTCTCTCTCTCTCTCTCTCTATATATATATATATATATATATATATATATATATATATATATATATATATATATATATATATATATATATACACACACACATGCATATAAACATCCATTGGTGTACATATATATATATATATATATATATATAAATATAGGCACATATACAGTCTATCTTTCATGGTGGGAATATCAATTATGCAAAGGTTGTGAGGTATACAGTTATGTAATAATATTGCACAGTCTTGGTCTTGTGTGGAATGCATTGAAGGTGTTCTCAGCCCATGTAGCTTTAGCATGCCTCACTGGCTGCAACACTGCAAACCTGACAAATCATACCCACAGCGTTTAACCACCACATGTCATATACCAGCACTGTATGCTGTCTTGTTTGCCACACACTGCAACCTACATAGAAATATGCACATAACAACCTTCACCAACATATATATGTCCACCCTTCACAAACAGTTGCAGTATGTCCCTTGCTCTATGCACATGTACAGATGCTAATATATCTGACACAGAAAGATCTCTCTGTATGTGTGTGCCATAGACACACAAGGTCCACAATGTTGTAAGTCCGTGGACCTCACGGCTGACCTGTTGGGCCTTGCTGCAACATGAACAGGTGTCACATGTGAGCACACAGTAATATTAGAGGGTGTATATATAGCTGCAAATGCTAGATTAGCATACTAGCCTGGTACAGCAGTTACCAATACTAAGCTACGCGTTAATATGACTATCATGCATTTGTTACTCTGTCACATCCATGTTTATATAGCTGTATGCACTACTCCCCCAAACAGCTATTGTACACACTACTGTACAGAACACAGATAACATGGATCAGATGTTTGACATTTAATGCTGAGCTACATATGTCACAGTTATATCCCACTGCACACAGCTATACATTGATTTGTCCATGGCAGTACTTATGCAGGGCATCTGTGCATAGATACGTACTGCTGCCGCATACGGATGATTCAAAGTATGTAGAGTACTCTTCAAAAACATCTACTACATGCCAGTAAATACATATCTGTTGCATACCTTTCCTTTGTATGTGTTTGTATTTTTCAGTTCCGTGTGTCTTTTTTTTTTTTTGTTGCTGTTGATGTTGATGTAGATGTCGGTGTCTGTCTGTCTGTCTGTCTGTCTGTGTCTCCCGCTCCCGCTCTCACTCTCTCTCTCTCTATAGCTGCAGTGGAATGATTGCATGTGTGGACATAAAGTAGAGCCTGCTTTTATAGGTATTGCACATGTGTATGTGATGGCCTCTGCACCAATTGGTGGCTACCATTTGGTAATTGCATGCAGCGTGCAAACCCACTAACTACTGCTTAAAAGTGCTTACTCCCGCTAACCCCTATGCTCATTTCTTTGAAAGAAAAGAAAATGGGGAGATAGGAAAGTGGTGAAAAAGGGGCACAAAGAGGGAAAGACAGTAGGGAAAACAGCTCGGGATGTGCAGGACGGGTGTAGGGAAGGTCCATAGCTGCCCATTTCTTTAACAGCAACAGCTGTGCATATGCAAGAAATTTGGAGGGAAATATGAAACCTTCCACCTCTGAGAGAGGGGTGAGGACAACAAAGTATGTTGTGCTGCCAATTAAATATCAGTTTATGTGTCCAGTGGACATGTCTGCAAAATGGGCAGCTATGTATGGGGCGTAATTTTTTTTTGGGAGCAGATTGCCCTTTTTTTTTTTCAGGTGAGAGTGGAATGTGGGGTAGGGGAAGTGGGTATATTTGGGGAGGTAGGTTGGGGAGGTAAACAGACAAGACAAACAAGATGCATACAGGGGCGGAATATGACACATGTGGTGGGTGAACACCATTGACGGGGAAGGATGTTTGAAATCGCAAGCCCAAGAACTCACAGATGGCAACAGTGGAACTGAGATCCCCACCCATGGGCAGTCCCCACTGCACCTTCACAGCCCATAGGGTGGCTGTTCTAGGGGCTGCGTAGGAGGGCCAGGCTCACCCGTGAGTCATGCCACTCGTGCCTCAAGCTGGTGTAGAGGATCAGCGACTGAACGCTCAATTTCCCTATGCACCACAGCCCGGACCGTTCAGAGGGGGATAGGTGGCCCTCCTCTGGCCACGCTTGCATGGGGAGGATGAGCCCCATCCCCTGCAGTGCTTCCACCTGAAGGTGGCACAGGGCCAATGGAGGAGGAGGTCCCGGGCTGGGCGCCAGACCTGCTGGTGTCAGGTGCCATCTCCAGCTGAGGTGGTACAGGTGGGTCCGCTGGGACCGTCCTTCCCATACGTTCTATGTTTAGGAGGATTTAATGACAATATGGGTTGGTAACAGCCAACAGCATTCTAAATTAGTTGTAACAGCATGCAGTAGTATTCCCATTAATCCAACACACCAGAATTCCAACTGTTGAACAGCAAGCATAACACATGCATATATAGAACAACAGCGGACATTCCAACAGCATACAGGATTGATTGGTGGCAACAGGCCACCAAGATTGTGGTATTTGAACAGGGCACTTGCATCAAAGTAAATGCAGATATTTATAAACCAATAGGACATATGTCCCAACAAATGTTTTGAGATTAGACATACCCATTGAGGTGTGGAAATGCATTGTTTATGCACATACAGTAGGGTGTAAAAAGATACCTCCATTAACAACTTATATGTACTTATAGTTTACACTACATTCCTATTGACTGCAGGTATATATCCCTTACATGTATTATTACACTAGGCAATGTCCGTTAAATTGTGAAATGGGTTTTGCTAGTTCTTGATATACCTGACCTGTATCTGACATACAAACTGTCCAGGATGCAGATGTTACTGCTACGTATTTATATATTTTATTTATATTTATATATCTACATATCTGGATGTGTTCAGGTGACATTATCAGTTATATTTTAACAGCCCCCTACATTTCTAGCAGCACACTGACATTTCTGGGGAACACAATAACAAGCTACTCATGTGCCAGATTAACCTATACATGCCAGCTATGAACCAACAGTTGAGGACTGTATATATGCTTAACAGCTACTGGCACTCCCTTCATCCACTTTATATGGGCGTACCCAAGTGTGGGTTGACAGCGCTTAATACAACAGTACTATTTCTATAATGCAAGAGAACAACAACATATCGAAGAAAGTGACACGGACACACTCCAGGTATTATACCTTTATTAATTACATTACACACTTTTCTAGAGGCTCTCTCATTTATTTGATATTACAGTGCATGCAGAAGACTTATTCAAGACATATTATACCTTTATTAATGGGTTACAACACTCTTTTTTAGGCTCTCTCACTTATTTTACATAACAGTACATGCAGAGAAGTTATTCAAGACTTATTATACCTTTATTATTGGGCTACAGCACTTTTTTCAGGCTCTCTCACTTATTTTATATAACAATACATGCAGAATAATTACTAACCTGCCTGGTGACGCAGCCTTAGCAGCCTATCTGCATAGGCTTGCTGATTCACAGCACGGACACCTGCAGCTGTGAAGTAAATGAAGTGATATTGAGACATACCTATCCATAATATAGACTATGATAGCAATTCTTACATAATTCATTCCATGGCTACGTACTCAGTAGTGGGGCATTTTCCATCCCATGGGCCTCCTGTATCCACTGGTTCAGTTGGTCCTCCTTGCGTCTCTTCATGTCTGAGTAGTGGTGTCTGACCTGCTCACCAGTCCGAGGGATGCCTGTGGCACTGGTGAGATCATGTGCTAGATTTTTCAAGGCTTTCGCTTTGTATTCAGTGCCCTGGAACTGGCCCTGCAGGAGTCTGTCATCATGATTATGGACGAGGAGCCAAACCATTACTTTTGACTCCTCAGTGCCCCACCGTTGCGCTCGAAAATGAGAGCCTTCTCCAACACCGGCCATGCTGCCTGCAGATGGGAGCTACAACCAGTTATGGCAAGTATTCCTGCCTATGGGGCTTAAATATGCCTCATTTCCCGCACTTATTTGTGATTGGCCGGTTTTGAAAAATCTCCGCTGAAAGCACACTTGCTTAGCACTGGGTAAACTTTCATTGATATGTATGCGTGTGTTGAAAGTACATGCATTTCAAAAGCTGTCATGGCTTAGTGGTTCAATACTGTGATTATGGTACACAGTATCCTGGGTTTGAGGCCTGTCATTGCTTTTTATTTTACTACTGGCCAGACCAGCTAGGAGGTGTGGCTGTGTTTAGCTGACTTTGCTCAACTTTGCCCAATGTTGCTCTACCTTGCTCTACGTTGCCTGACGTTGCACTAGTTAGCGCGGTGCGCAGCTATGCGCAAAGCCATTCTGCTAGTTAAAGCAGTGCTAAGCTATGAGTAATTATACTTAAATCTGCTTAATACTGGTAAACTTTGCTTAGCAGTGCTTCACATTGCTTAAGATATGTTAAGCATGCATCCATCAGTATGCATAACCATTTCACCTTCTTATATATATATAAAATATCGTTCACTACTACATAGGCCATTTCAATGCTTTTTACTAACATTTAAAAGATAAATGTCAGGAATTATTTGTATATACAGATTTCCTACAGAAATTAGAAAGGGGAGTGGTGGGACTTGAACCGGGAATGCCTCCTCTTTGTGCGAAGGCTCTATCACTACGCTATTGCTATTTGGCTTCATTTGTGTATAAGTTTCTTATTATCCTCTTCGATGTCTAAACTGCTAACTGTAGCTAAGCAATGGGCAAACCCATGCAAACACGCACAAATACGGGTAGCTATATCGGGAATAATAAAAAAAAAAATAAAAGTTTTATATTGTATAATTGTACAGGGATTTAGAATGTGGGGGAGTGTAGTGTTGGGTATGTACACATTTGAGCAGACTCACTCATATCAGTTGACATTTGCCGATTGAGGGACTTGCAGGGGCATGGATTTTTGGACTGCTCGGCAGTCCGACATGCCCCTGCACTGCATCGCCTGTTAGCTCTTAGAGTTGAGTCAGTGCGCCCTCATGAATATGCATGGCGCGCTGACGTCTTACTCTTAGGCTGCAGTTTCCATGTAAGACTTATTTAGTCTTACACAGAGGATTAGTGAATCCCAGGGTTTATCTAGAATTTAGTTGCCTCTGACTTCATACACCAGTCATTCGTTTGTGTTAGGCATGGATTCTGTAAACCTATCACTGATTTTTTACCTTTCCCCGCATCCTTCATCTGAAAGCGTTAGGAATCAGCTGCGTGTTCTGTTAACATCCACATGCTTATATCATTCCTACATATTTTTCTAATTTCTCAGTATATCTCATTATTTTAATTCATATTTTTTATGTATGTACTCATCCAAAGAACATTAACGGTGCGTTTTCCATCTATTACATATGCTGTTTTGTGGGTTCCTTATCAGATGTATGAGACTTAAATCTATAAGTCCAGAAACACTGAAAAAAACCCCTGCAATTTAAACAATAAAAACACATTCTGAAACTTGTTGACATACCTTTAAAAGATGCTGTACTACACTTACAGCTTGGGAAAACTATGCCCAGCAAAACCCTAATTTTTGAATAATTTGCACGTATGTCATAGGTCTCCACTACTGTAGATTTAAGGCATTAAACAGTGAGGATTCTAGCTTGGCAGGGTCTTTCTTATAGTTTTTACTAAATGGTTTGTCTGCATGACCCCTGTACCCCTAAGTATAGATATTATGTGATATATTTTACAAGCTCCCTAAGATTTATGGACATCAGGCTTAATTTTAAGCTTGGAATGTCAAGCTAAACAATATACTTATGTTGTACTGTTGAAATCAGAATAAGGACAAAATGTAGTATGTATGGAAGTGAAGTTTGGCTTTATTTACATGAAAGCACTAGTAAAAAATTGAAAAGCTGAAAATTGTTGGCATTCAAAAACCATGTAGTTAAAGCATTGATCATTTACACGTATGCTATAGGTCCCACTACAGGAGATTTAAGGTATTACACAGTGAAGTCTCTAGCTGGGCTACATCTTTCTTGTAGTTCCTGATAGATAGTTTGCCTGTGTGACTTTTTTTTTTACCCTTTGGTTTAGCTGTCATTTGGGATACTTTGTAGTCATTCTTTGGGATAATCTGGTTTTGA
>NC_056735.1:857352099-857371398 GCF_019279795.1 Protopterus annectens | reverse complement strand
TTTTCTTCTCCTGCAGCCTTCACTATATTGGCACCGAGGGGCTCCTTGGTTCAGACTATTACTACTGTATCGGCACCGACCGTTCAGTCAGCGCAGACCTTGACCATGTCGGCTCCGACAGCTTACTCGGAACCAACGCCTTTATTGTTGACTCCAGTTTTGTCGGTTCCAGCTTCAGTACCGACAACCACTTCGGCACCGATCCCTGTGTCGGTGCAGACCATGACCTTGGCATCGATGACTTCTTCGGTGCAGACACCCGTAGTCCAGTCTCTCTCGGCACCGTTGTTCTCGGTGCGGACTGGCGAAATGGGCACCGAGCTTGCCTCTTCTGTGGACAGGCCTGTTTCTTCCTCAGTCTCCGTGAGGTCCAATAGAAGCCTTTTCAAACACGATGTGTGGCATCTTGTGGATCAGGTGCTCTTGGCCAGAGGTATCCCACCCCCCAGGAACTATCCTTCCTTGGGAAGTGATCACCCATCTCCAAAGACCCCTTCTTATTCTCCTGCTTTATTGTCTTTGAAGTCCATGGATATAGCACAGTCTTCCCCTTCTGAGGTTCCCTTTATAGATTTCACTAAGGAACCGCAGTTACCTTCATGGCAGGAAAGTTTTGCTATGACCCAGGATGTCAGTTGTGACATGCATAGTTTGCTGCTCCACAGCCATCCAGGGACTCCGGGTCAGCAGGCTGAGCCACTTAGGGGAGGGGTGATCCCTGTCCTAGACATTCACTCCTCTTCAGGTGGACCAGCCTTCCAACTGACGGAGAAGGCTTTCGCTACTGCTGGCGATACTGGACTGTCTATCCCTTCGTCCTCCTCTGGTACACTGGTTTCACAAGTCGCACCAAGCGGACACCGGGTGCAAGGGCCTCAGGGCATATTCCCACAGGAAACCCCTTTTCCGCTGTCTTCCCCAGCTTCTCCCGCTGAGGAAGTCCACCGGAAAAGTTTGTGTAAGAGGAAGCACATGGACTCCACAAAGGAGTCCCTCACTGAAGACACAGATTTTGATGAGGGGGAAGGATCCCCTCGGTCACCCTCTCAGGTATCCTTTGGTGATATCCTCGAAGTCCTGAAACAGAGAGGTGACTGGCAGTCCTCTAATCTGACCTCTGAGGAATCTGTGTTCCTGCAGGCCTTTTGCGCCCAGCCCCCTACCTCCTGGGTTACTCCACCTGCCGATGAACTTGTCCGGCTTATCGTGCAGCGTGCTTGGAAGGCTCCTGACACCGTCAAAGCTATTTCCCAGAAGCCAGATAAGATTTTGTCCCCTCCTGCTATGGATCCCCATTGGTCAAAAGGTCTTCCTGTGGATGCTTTGGTGGTGGCGGCCGCAACTAAAAAGGATCTGGCAGAAGAAGAAAGCCAGACTGTCCATCCACCTAACAAAGAATTCCGGGCCCTGGACAGGATAGGAAAGCACACCTTTGCATCAGCGACCTTTACTATCAGGTCCCTGAATTATATGGCACACTTTACCAGGCTTCAAAGGGATCTGATTTCTGAGCTCTCTGAAACCTTGACTGGTGCCGTGTCTGATGAGGTCCGTGACAAAGTGGCCTCTCAGCTGGCCACCATTGAGTCAATATCTAAATCCTCTATGTGACTGATATCTCACGCATCAGAAGGAGCAGCTAGAGCAGCGGGTTCAGCTGCGGTCTTGAGAAGACACGCCTGGATGCGCTTGTGCAATTTCACGGAACCCTTTAAGACTTCCTTTCCTAACGCTCCCATTGAGGCCTCCTCGTTGTTTGGACTCAAAGTTAAAAGCACACTGGCCAGATGTGAACAGGACGGTAAGACCCTTTCTGCCGTAGGTGTCCGTTATTGTTCCCCTCAATGTGCTTTCTTCCGAAACAAAAAGAGTGGGAAGATATGGTTCAAGAAATCTCAGGTTCCTTTCCGTGACACACAGGCCGAGTTCTCCCCTAGAGGCAGAGGGGGAAACTCACAGGGAAGGCACTTCTTTCTGGTCAGAGGGGGTCCACTTAACCAGGGTTCCAGGGATTCATTCCCTGGCCAATCCTACCAGCACTCCTGAAGAGCGGCCCAACTCCTTTCCTCTGGAGGTGGTTGGGGGATGTTTCTCCTTGTACCCTTCTGCCTGGCTAACCATCACCACCGATTCTTGGGTACAAAGGATTATAACCAGAGGTTAACATATCCCCTTCGATCTTTGTCCTGTCCCTTCAAAAAACCTTCCCGATGTTCCACCCAGTCAAAGGGAAGAAGCAGCATTAGAGATAGAAAAGCTGCTAAGAAAGAGAGTCATCCAAATAATCCCTCCAGACCAGATAGGATCCGGATTCTACTCAAGACTATTTTTGTTGCCAAAGAAAACCACGGACTGGAGATCAATTTTAGATCTCAGTGTATTGAACAAGTTTGTGAGAGTTCAACAATGGTCACAATACAGTCTGTCCTCCCGCTTTTGGAAAAAGATGATTGGATTGGATTGGATTGGATTGGATCGATAGATCTTCAAGATGCGTACTACCACATAAAAGTGGACAGGCCATCATGAAGATTTCTGTGCTTCCGTGTGGGAGTCAGTCATTACCAGTTCAGAGTACTGCCCTTCGGACTTTCTACAGCCCCCAGAGTGTTCACAAAGTGCATGGCAGTTGTCACAGCTCACTTGCGACTTCAAGGATTCCAGGTGTTTCCATACCTAGACAACTGGCTCATTTCCGCCCCCACCAGAATCTACTGGAAGAAGCCCTGGCATACTCTCTCCTCACTGCACAAAGGCTAGGCATAACCATAAACTGGCAAAAATCCAGTCTCACCCCATCTCATTCGACAGAATTCATAGGGGTTATCTTGGACACAAAGAACTGCAGAGCTGCCATTCCAGAGCACAGAATTTTAAGGATAAAGCAACAATTGACTCCAATCCTTTCAAGGGAGAAATCCACGGCTCACTCGGTTCTACAGCTGTTGGGTTCCAAGGCAGCCTGCATCACCATTGTCCCCCTGGCCAGGATTCACATGAGGCTTCTACAATGGCTGCTGCTCACCCAATGGTATCCCTTTCAGCATCCTTTTTCAGCCATGATTCGTGTAACCCACAGGTGCAAACAGGATTTAAATTGGTGGATGACACACAGTCTGTCACAATGGTCTCGCCCATTCTCCCCCCAGCAACCCAAGGCCACAGTGACCACAGATGCCTCTCTGATGAGATGGGGTGGGGGGGCTATGTCAGGGACAGACAGTCCAAGGTACTTGGTCTGAACTGGAGGCTCGTCTGCACATAAATGTTCTAGAGCTGAGGGCGGTGCTTCTGGCATTGCAAGCATTCCATCCCCTGCTGCCATCTGGGACAATTGCAATTCAATCACTGAACATGGCGGTGGTCTGGTACATCAACAAGCAAGGTGGAACCAAATCTTACCCCCTTTGTTGAGAGGCCATGAGGATATGGCAATGGGCGATGGCTACCAACCGTTTTCTTCAAGCAACGCACATTCCTGGGAGTTCCAACATGATAGCATACAGACTCAGCAGGTGCATTCTTCAGCTTCCTGAGTGGTTACTGAATCCCTTGATAGTGACAGAGATCTTCCACCGCTGCGGCCGTCCTTGCTGTGACCTCTTTGCATCCCCGGCCAACTACAAATGCAGCAACTACTTTGCCCTGATTCCCCCTCCGGGACAGTCACCCAGGGGCGCTCTAGTCCACAGTTAGCCCTTGGGTCATCTTTATGCATTCCCACCCTTTCCCCCTCATTCCCCAGTTTCTGAAGAAAGCCCGTCAGTTGAAGAGCAAGGTGATCCTCATAGCACAATATTGGCCTCGACAGATTTGGTTCCCCTTCCTTTGGCCTCACCTACTAGATCGACCATGGATTCTCCATCCAACCCCGGAGTTGATCTCACATCCACAGAACCTGATTCATCCCAACTTGAACAGCCTGAAGCTCACGGCCTGGCTACTCCAATTCCCTTGATTGCCAGGCAGTATGATCTTTCTTTACCAGTATGTGACATTATCATTGCATCTCATATGTCTTCCACCAGAATTACTTATCTGAGCAAGTGGAAAAGATTTACCTGTTGGCTGAAAGATAAACAAGTAGATCCCTTCTCAGCACCAGTGTCGATAATACTAGACTATCTGGCTGACCTTTTCCAGTCGGGTCTATCGGCCTCTACTATTAGAGTTCATTTGGCTGCAATTTCTCATTTTCATGAGGGTGTCCAAGATTCCTCTCTTTTATGTCCCACAAATTGTACAAGACCTTCATAAAAGGTTTGAATCATCTGAAGCCACCTTTTAGAGAACCTATTCAACCATGATTTATCATTAGTTCTACAAGCTCTGACAATGCCACGTTTCGAACCAGCCTCTTCTTGCGACCTCAAGCATTTGTCATGGAAAACCTTGTTTTTGGTCGCCATTATTTCTGCCAGATGCATTTCTGAGCTTCAAGCTTTATGTATCAAGAGTCCATACATGATTTTTCATAGAGATAGAGTGTCTCTGAGAACTAATCCATCTTTTCTGCCAAAAGTGATCTCTGAAATGTCCATTAATCAAACCATTGAATTGCCAGTTTTCTTTCCCAATCATTCAAACAGAGGAGAGTATTGCCTACATACCCTAGATGTCCACAGGCAAATCCATTTTTACTTAAACAGGACTAGGTCCTTTCGTAAATCTGACCAGTTATTTTTGGCCTTTTCTGGACCTAGATTAGGATCTGCTGTTGCTAAGGTCACATTAGCTAGATGGTTGAAGGACTGTGTGACCTTCATTTATACACAACGCAGTATCTCGTTGCCTACTACCATGAAATCTCATTCAACAAGGTCAGTGGCAAATTCTGCTGCCTTCCATGCCAGAGCCTCTTTACATGACATCTGTGCAGCTGCGACTTGGGCTACGCCTCATACCTTCATCAATTATTACAAATTGGATTTGGCCTCCAGGGGAAGAGCATCTTTCGGTTCTATGGTACTCAGGAATGTCCTTCCATGAGAGCCTCCCAGGAATAGAGGTAGCTGGGGACTCTGTCCCATGTGTAAGGAATGAACGAGGATTAACAATATCAGATAAAGAAGTTATGTCTTACCATAACGTTCCATCTGTATTAATGATCCTCGTTCAGTCATTACGACCCTCCCTCCTTCCCCCTCCTGTGGTTTCTAGTGGATCTCACCATCCGGTTCTCTTAAGTTATTTGACCAGAGGTAGCCTCTACCTCCTTTGACTTGCAAACTAAATCTGAGGTAACAGGGAGAGGGGGATTGTGGGTAAGAGTTTAGCTCGAGAGTTTGAAGCTGACACGAGCTTGGAAAATGGCCGGCTCGGTTCTGAGGTTGGAACCGATACCCATGCGTAATGACTGAATGAGGATCAACAATACAGATGGAACGTTACGGTAAGACATAACTTCTTTTTTCTTCACCAATCTATATTCAGCCAGATCGAAATAGCACAGGCTTGAAAGAATTACCTTCTGTGGTGGATTTACTCTGATCAGTTAATAGAAGGTCATCCCTTTGTTTTCCCTCAGCCAAAGGCCATAGTGACCACAGATGTTTCCCAGATCAGGGGTTTCTTGGGAAAGGCAGTCCAGAACACATGGTCCACTGAAGAGACCAACACACATATGAATGTCCTGGAAATGAGAGTTGTCCTCTTAGCATTGCAGGCCTTTCAACAATATGTCGAGGGTCAGGTACATCAACAGACAAGGTGGAACCAAATCTTAACCCCTGTGTTGAGAAGCTGTGATAGTGTGGCAGTGTGTGATTTCATCCAGTCAGTTTCTGATAGCAACACACATTCCGGGGAAAGCCAGTGTAATTGAAAACAAGTTGAGCAGATCTAGTCTGATGCCTCATGAGTGGTATCTTAACATGAAGGTGGCGGAGAAGATATTCTGTCAATGGGGGCCAGCCATGCTGCGACTTTTTCGCTTCTACTCTCAACAAGTGTAGCAGGTTTTTTGCCCTCATCCCCAGACCAAGGGAGTTACCAAGAGATGATGTCCTTTATGACTGGCCCACTTTTATGCCTTTCCCCTCATTACCCTTAATTCCTACATTTCTTCAGAAAGCATATTGATTGAAGACCACAGTAATCCTCATTGCCCCTTACTGGTCTCGTCAAATTTTGTTTCCTTTTCTTTGGCCTCATCTCCTTCACCCTTCATGGACTCTGGATCTATCTCCAAACCTGTCTCACTTGACAGACATGATTCATCCAGACATTTCAGGCCAGAAATTGACCATATTGTTTCTCCAGTTCCATTGATCGCTAGACATCCCAGCCTGTCTTTCACTGTCCATCACATTCTTTTATCATCCCATAAAGCTTTCACTAGGAATGGAAAGAATTGCCATTTGGGTGCAACAAAACAATTTAGATCCCTTTTCTGCTCCTATTCCTACAGTTCTGGAATTTCAGCTTCAGTTTTTAATGATGGAGCAAGCTCTTTTTTTTTTTTTTTTTTTTTTTTTTTGTAGAAGTACAGTTAGCTGCCATTTCCATTTGGAGTAAATAACTCATCTCTGGCATCCTGCAAACTTCGCAGAGCCTTTCTAAGAGGAACTTTTCTACTTAGACTTCCAGTTAAAGACCTTACTCTACCTTGGGATTTGAACATAGTTTTACAAACTTTAACTTAACCTCCATTTGAACCTTCAGCTAAAAGTCAGCTAAAATTTCTAACCTCGAAAATTGTTTTTTTAATAGCTATAACCTCTGCCGTAAGAGTATCAGAATTACAGGGTTTGTCTTCTAAACCTCCTTATTTTATTTTTCCTAAAGAAAGGGTATCTTTACAAACTAATCCTTCCTTTCTTCCTGTGGTTTCAGAGTCCAGTATTAATCAAACTGTAAACCTTCCAGTCTTCTTTCCAAATTTTTCAAGTAAAGGAGCATATATGATGTTCATCGTGTTACACTGCTGCAGTCATTACACTTGGGTTATCCTGCCGTCGGGCGGTTCCCCAGTCGGCCTGAGTTCCAAAGTCTTGGTCTGGCATCGGTTGCTGTCGCCTCCTCCCTGACGTCAGTGTGACAGGGGTATATAAGATGCAGCCGACACCATTTTCTTCAGTCTTTCTTGCCGCGCGGTGCCAAAAGCAAAAGCAGTTCGCAGGTGCCGGTCGGCCGACTCCTGAGATTTTCTTTCCGAATCCAGAACCGAAGTCTTCTACAAAGCTAAGTACCCCGTTGGGGAAACTTTTTCTTGCCTCAGACCGATGTCAGTAAAAGTGAATAACTGTATTTCTTGTGGGAAGCAAATACCTCATAAGGATTTCCATTCTTATTGTATCCCATGCCTAGGCCCAGACCACGATGTCACTGGTTGTCAGTTTTGTGCTAGGTTTAACAAGCGCACTATTAAACATTGGTTTGATTTTGCCCGACATTATTTTGGCAGAAAATTTAATTACACCATGCCGTCGGAACTTCTGACGAATGGAATTCATAAAAAGCGCAAAGACAAGGACAGGCATCCGAGGCCCAAAACTGATAACGAAGCTTTTTCTAGGCCAGTCGCCGGTTCTCCGGTTTTCAGCGAGGCACCTTCGCAGCCCCTGACGACCGCTTCTGCAGAACCACAGGCCACCTCCGACTCCCACGTGGAGATGGCTGGGCCTTCGGACGCACAAGTTTTTCAGCCTACCGAAACCGACCCTGCAGAGGGATCCAGAGTAGTTGAGCAACCCGCAGCTTCAGAGGGTGTCTTCAGACCTACTCAGTTAAGCATTAAACCCTCTTCTAAGTCTAAGCCTCCTTTAAAAACAAAGAAACAAATACAGCATTCTCCAGGACAGGCCTCCATGCCTAAGAAACAAATGCTCAAAATGGCCAAAGACCTAATCACTCTCATCAGGGGGTCCCATCCCCCACCTGATAAAAGGCCTAGACAGGATGCAGACTATGACTCATCCGACCAGGTGTCCATTTCCTCAGATTCATCCTCAGACCTAGGATATGCTTTACCCCCTTATGAGGATTCTGATGCTGAGGAATCAATTCCATCAGCCTCTCCGCCTGAGGATTACTCCTTTGGGGAAACCTTACATACCATGAGGGAGCATTTCCATTGGGAAGGCCAGGATTACTCAGAATCCAAGAAAAGGCTCAGAGACTTCCTATTACTACCTCAACACAGACCCCTTGCTATTCCGCCAGTGTTAGATATTGTGGATGATGTGTATACTGAATCCAGCTTAAATCCTGATTCCTCACCTCCAGCTTCAGTTAAACCTGACAGATATTACAGAGTCCCTGACTCACACAAATTTCTGTATAAAAGCCCTGTTGCTGACCCTGAAACTATTTCTCAGGGACCCAAAGGGGTTAAGGCCTCATCAGCAAAGAATCCAGTTCCCTCTGACAGAGATTCCAGAGCATTAGACAGATGGGGAAAGAAAGTATATACGTCTGCAACTTTAGCAATGAGAGCCTTAAATTGCCAGTTTCACATGCTAAAATATCAGCAATTTTTGATGCCTCAGTTGAAACAAAAAAATGCTTCCAGATTCAGATCCTCCTAATTTTAAAGAAATGCAGGATTTATTGCATGCTGCTGAACAAGTGGAAAAACATACTTTGCAATGTGGTTTTGATTCTTTAGAGGCCTCCTGTAGAGCAGCAGTTACAGGCTCTGTCATTAGAAGACATGCTTGGTTAAAAGAACATATGTTACCAGATCATGTTAAAGCAAAATTACTGGATGCACCTTTGCAGCAGGATGTATTATTTGGAGTTAAGGCAGATGAGGTATTAAAGAAAATGGAGGATAAGGCAAAATCTATGCAAACAGTGAAGGATTTCTTACAGGTTCAGCCTCCTCGATTTAGCAGAAACTGGCCAACAAAGAATTGGTCCTTTCCAGTTACAGACAGACCTCAAAGGGGTAGATACAGACATCCAGGAGGTAGAGGTCAACCACAAGGTCCTTACAGGCCTCGACAATGGGGTGCATCAGGCCAGGAAGAAGGGGAAGACAGGCACCAGCCATATAAAAAGCAGCCCCAATGACTTCCCACTACAGCTGCCAAACAACTCTCTCTTGGCAGCCCCCTTGGGAGGAAAACTGGCACTTTTCTATCACAATTGACATATGATCACCAAAGACAAATGGATTCTCAATATTGTATCTCAAGGTTATAGGTTCCACTTTCACACTCTGCCAAGGTTAAAAGGAATGCCAAATATGTCACCAAATCAATGGGCAGAGGCTCAAAAACAAATTACAGCACTTATGAACATGGGAGCTATTCAAAAGGTACCACCACAGGAACAAGGACAAGGATTTTACTCAAGACTCTTTCTGGTTCCCAGAAAAGACAAAGCCTGGAGGCCAATTCTGGATCTTTCTTCTCTAAACACTTACCTGGATGTTCCGAAATTCAAAATGTTGACATTACAGCAGCTTCTTTCCATGCTGGGCAAGCAAGCCTGGCTCGTGACCTTGGACTTCAAGGAGGCATACCTGCATGTCCCTATCAGACAAAACTGCAGAAGATACCTCAGATTCATAGCTGGTTCAATGCACTATCATTTCTCTGCACTGCCCTTTGGCTTATCTACTGTGCCCAGGGTCTTCACAAAGTGCCTGGCACCAGTAATTGCATTTTGCAGACAGAGAGGAATTCAAATTTACCCGTACCTGGATGACTGCCTGATTCAAGCAGAGAGCAAGGACATTCTTTTAAAGCATCTGGCGTTTGTAAAAAAGTTATTAAGTTGCCTGGGCTACACAGTAAACGAAAAGAAATCAAAACTAGTGCCCTCACAAGAGATAATATTCCTGGGTGCCAGCTTGAATACAACGACCCAGATGGCTTATCTCACATCAGACAAGCAAGGACAACTGACTCAGTACTTTCTATTGATTGCAACAAAGACCCAACTCCCTGCAAGAAAAATTCTGCAGGCCTTGGACTACATGGCATCTTGCATACTACTAATTCCATATGCCAGACTGCATATGAGGAAACTACAATGGTACCTAAAGAGTGTATGGTCTCAACACTGTCAAAGTTTGGAAACAGTTATACCACTAATTCCTTGCCTTCAACAGGAGTTTCGATGGTGGGCTCAAGCATGCCACCTCAACAAGGGACAGTCTTTTACTCAACCCACAGCCAGGCAAACACTGACAACAGATGCATCGGATTACGCCTGGGGAGCACACATGGCAGGAAAATGTATTCAGGGCAAGTGGCCCACAGAACAAAGGCATCTTCACATCAAAAAGAGATGCTAGCTGTACAAAATGCCCTTATAGCTTCCAAGGACCTGCTGCATCCAGGACAACTACTACTAAAAACAAACAACACCACAGTTATGTGGTACATAAACAAGCAAGGGGGCACTCACTCCTACCCCTTCTGCAGACAAGCCATGACCTTGTGGAACACAGCTATAAACTTTCAAGTTCATCTGCAAGCACAATTCTTGCCAGGGGAGAAAAACACACTGGCAGACGACGTAAGCAGAAACATCATGGATCCTCACAAATGGGAATTGAATCCACAAATATTCAGAATGATAACACAGAAATGGTGGAGCCTGGACATAGATCTGTTTGCATCCCCAATGAACTGCCAGCTACAGAAATTCTGCACAAGGAGTTACCATCCACAAGCATGGAAAGTGAATGCCCTCTCATTCAGCTGGAAAAACCTACAAGTATACGCTTTCCCACCACTGCCTCTTCTTCCAAAGGTACTCATAAAAGCCAGGCAAGAAGAGCCAAAGATGATCCTGATTGCACCAGACAGGCCACTCCAGCACTGGTACCCAATCTTAAAAAACTTAGCACAAGGACCACCCTGGATTTTGCCTCACATCCCACATCTGCTCTCTCAGCACAACAATCGGATACTCCACAGCCAGCTAAAGACCTTAAACCTAGCGGCATGGAAGATTCCTTAGCCAAGCAAGCAATGCCTCTCTCCAAAGCTGTTATGGACGTCATTCTGGAGGCCAGAAGGCCTAATACCAGGAAAGCCTATTCGGATAAATGGAAGAGATTCTGTGCCTGGAACCAGGCTCACAGTCTTGATCCTCTTGTCCCAAAGATTCCTCAGATACTACAATATTTGACTGAGATGCTGGACAAAGGCCTCTCCTTTTCATCCATCAGGATCCACGCCTCTGCCGTCTCTGCTCATTACAACATGGATCCACCAATTTTCTCTAATCCTTTGCTAAAACAGTACCTCAGAGGGGCTAAAAACATAAGACCGCCCCGTAGAGCACCTACTCCAACTTGGGACCTCAACTTTGTTTTGGAAAAATTAACTTTACCTCCTTTCGAGCCAGCTAACACAGCAGACTTAAAATATATCTCTTGGAAAACTGCTCTGCTCCTGGCAATAACATCAGCATGAAGAGTTTCAGAATTACAGGCACTAATGGCAGTGGAACCTTTCCTCATTTTCCACCAGGACAGGGTGTCTTTATGAACTAACCCTACATTTATGCCAAAGGTGGTTTCAAGTGTGTCTCTAAACCAAACTATTCACTTGCCAACTTTTTATCCAAAACCACAGAATAAAGGGGAGAGACTACTGCATTCATTGGACATTCACAGACAGTTACGCTTCTACTTGGACAAAACCAAAGCTTCCAGAAAATCTGAGCAATTATTGGTAGCATATGCTGCAGGAGCACAGGGAAAAGCCATTTCAAAACAGACTATTTCAAAATGGATAGGACATTGTATACGTTTCTGCTATACGCACCATGGAAAACCTGTGCCTAGCAGCATTAGATCTCACTCCACCAGGGCAATGGCCACTTCAACTGCCTACCTCAGAGGAGTACCTACCAAGGATATTTTGGAAGCAGCAACATGGAGTTTTGTGCATACCTTCACCAAGCATTACCATCTGCCTCTATACTCTAAATCCAGAGCTGGCTTCACCTCTGCAGTGCTGCAGGGCCTTATAGCCACCACTAATGCCTTATAGAACCAGCCACCCTACCTCAGCTTTGGGATTCTACCCAAGTGTAATGACTGCAGCAGTGTAACACGATGAACATAGTACAGTTTTGTACCTACCATAAATGTAGATGTTGGTGTATACACTGCAGTCCAGGTTACCCTCCTCCTTCCCCTCTTACCTGCTGGTACGTACCTAGGTCTTCTACCCCTTACTACCTATGGGGAGTATTTGCTGGTAACTGAAAGTTGTTGTTTGCTTTTCTTATGTATGTTTTATTAGCAATTTGAATTGCCTACCTATTTGGGGGCACCTGACATCTGGGGCAAGAAAAACTAAAGAAAATGGCATCGGCTGCATCTTATATACCCCTGTCGCACTGATGTCAGGGAGGAGGCGACAGCAACTGACGCCGGACCAAGACTTTGGAACTCAGGCTGACTGGAGAACCGCCTGACGGCAGGATAACCCAAGTGTAATGACTGCAGCAGTGTATACACTCGAACATCTACATTTATGGTAGGTACAAAACTGTACTTTACATCTTCTGGACGTTCACAGACAGTTATGGTTTTATTTACACAGAACCAAAAATTTCAGGAAATCAGAACAATTTGTCTCCTTTTCGGAGTCAAAATTAGGCAAACCAGTTTCTAAAGTGACTTTAGCTAGATGGCTAACTGATCGTATTACATTTGTTTATAATAAATTGGACATACCTTTACCTAAAACACAAAAGGCACATTCCACCAGATTTATGGTGACTTTTTCAGCCTTTTTGTTTTCATTGGATGATGTTTGTGCAGCCACAACTTGGGCTAATCCTCATACCTTTATTGCTCATGACAAATTTGATCTGGTCTCTAGAGGATGAGCAGAGTTTGGCTGTGAGTCCCTAGTGAAAGAGCTTTTGGGTGCTGTTAACATGTTTTTATTAAGCACTTCTGTGATGACCATGCCCTGGCCCAGCAATCAAGGAGCCTCAAGCCTCACCACTAACACCAGGGAGATCATCGCATAGAAGAGAGGAAAAGATAACTAATACACACAGTAAAGTACAATTTCCCTTAAGTGCACACAGAGATCACAGTCAGTCTGGGGCTGGTTGCTCCTTTGCTCACCAGGTCCCCAATAAGACTCCCCACTGGCACAGCTATAGGGTCCAGGTCTCAGCCTAGCTGGGCAAGCTAGAACCTCCAGTACCCTCTCTGTCCAACCAGTGCTTCGTGTCCCTGCCAAGTAGCTGACACAACACACACACCCTTTGAAGTATTTATACAACAGGCACTCCTGGGAAAGGCTGACACAGATTCTCCAGCTGTGCCCCTTTACCCAGACCATACGGTAGTAATTATTGCCACCACCCAGCTAATAATATCAGCTACTAAAAGGCCCTTAAAAGGGTGTCCAATTATTACTGTGCAATATTATAATCCAATGGTAGTATGACTAACAGTCAAGGCTTACTTTAGAGTGGCCTGTTACAATAACCTCTATAAATATGCAATGTACTCTAGAGCTTATCTCTACACAAACCAGCCACAGGTAGAAAGCTTTTAAAATATTTAATAATAAATAATTAAAACACAAGACAAAACTACTACACCATAGAGATATCTAAGAGTTCAGAGATCACGCAGAAACTTAAAATAATACAGTAGGACAGGTCTGATTTCAAAGAAAAATACCTCATTAAACTTTACTAGCTTTAACTATTCCTACAAGAAATGACAGTGCTTGAAACTTACATGTGAGTTTAGGCAGAGTGCTGAGTTAGATATCCAAGATCAAAATGCTTTGAGTCTCTTGTGAGAAATAGTATTTAAACATTACTAACAAACATTTCTCTAAGGCTCTCCCAAATTACATCATTTTTGACACTTAGGTTTTCCCAGTATTCATATTACATCATCTTAACACCTGGTCGGAGTTCTCAGGCCACAAACTGCATTATTTAGCAATCTAACACCTGTTCAGAAACTTACAACAATACCAGGCATTTCACATATACACTCTAGCAGAAACCAGAGCAGTAAAGTACCTTCCACATGTAAATTCTGGTCATAAACTTTAGCATTAAAACAATGGGCATGAAACCTTCATCCAGACGCACTGGAGCCAAATTCTAACATGAAAGGGTCACAACATGCTTCACTGGGCCAGTAGAGTACAATGTTGTCGCATATTTTGCAGTTCCACATTTCACAGTGTTCTTTTACACTCAAGAAAACATGCCTGTATTTTACATTTATTTACAAATGCCAGAATTATATATCAAATTCTGTTTGACTAGGCTGGCAGCCTTTCGCCCATCTCTCCCCAGTCGTCACCCCCCCCCCCCCAGGGAACTCAAGCAGGTTTTTCAAGTGCCCCTTGAGAAATATCACTTGAAAGTGTCAGGTCTATCTGGGTGTACCTCACCCCATTCCCTGTCTTCAGAGCCCATCTGCATTGGCATTGCTACTCCCACTGCAGTGCTGTATATTATATGCTTGCAACTCTACACTCCATCTTAGCAACTTGGCATTTTGCTGACTGGCTCTGTTTAACTATGTTAGAGGGTTGTGATCTGTCATCACAGTGAGTTTTCTTCCATACAGATAAGGCTGAAGTTTTTGTAGTGCCACTCCGTAGTTTGATGCATCCACCTGCACAACAATGCCTTTGCCGTAGTCTGGACTGGCTAACACAGGGGGGTCCTCCCAAAGATTCCTTAAGCTTCTGAAATGCCTGCTCACATGCTGGGGTCCACACTATCTTATCTGGCCTGTTCTTCCTTGTCAGGTCTGTGAGGGGAGCAGCTATGGTACTATAATTGGGAACAAACTTTCTGTAGTACCCTGCTGTCCCTAAGAATACCCTCACCTGCTTTTTGTTAACAGGTGCAGGCCATGCATGAATAGCTTCCCCACTGGCAGGTTCTGGTCTTATCTTACCACTCCCCACTCTATGTCCTAGGTAGGAGACCTCTACCATACCCACCTGACATTTACTCGGCTTAATGGCAAACCCTGCCCTCTGTAGTCTGCCCAGCACCTCTCTAACATGCTGAAGGTGCTCTTGCCAGGAATGGCTGTAGATAGCAATATCATCCATGTAAGCAAGGGCAAACCCTCCTGCTCCTGCTAAGATGTGATCTACCAGCCTCTGGAAAGTTGCTGGGGCATTCTTCATCCCAAAAGGCATCTTTGTGAACTCATACAAGCCAAAAGGAGTCACAAAGGCTGACTTCTCTCTAGCACTGGGAGTCAAGGGCACCTGCCAGTACCCCTTGGTAAGATCAATGGTTGTAAGATACTTAGCCCCACCCAGCTGCTCTAGGGCCTCATCTGTCCTAGGCATGGGGTAAGCATCTGCCTCTGTGTGACTATTTAGTTTCCTGTAATCCACACAGAACCTGGTGCTGCTATCCTTCTTTGGCACCAACACCAATGGCGAAGCCCAGGGACTGTTGGACTCTTGAATCACCCCTAGTTCCAACATCTCGTTGACCTCCTCCCTCAGAGTCTGTTTGACTCTGTCAGGCAACCTATAAGGGGCCTGCCTGATAGGCCTTTGGGGTCCTGTATCCACCTGGTGCTGCACCAGGTTGGTGCTCCCTGGTTTCCCGGTGAACATGCCCCCAAACTTTTGCAACACTGCTCGAATTTCTAAAACCTGGGTAGGAGATAGCTGCTGGGACACTGCTACCCCTTCCACCGAGGTGTCAGCCCGAGCCTCACTGAGGAGATCAGTCACAAGATCTCTCTCAGACTCCTCCTGCAATGCACTGCAAATGCTCAGCACAAGGGCCTCCCTATCATGGTAAGGTTTCATCATGTTAACATGGTACAGTTTGTGCCTCTGCTGTCTGCCTAGTACTTCCACCATGTAGTTAACATCACTTACCTTTCTTACCACCTTGTAGGGTCCCTCCCAAGCTGCTTGCAGCTTGTTGTGTCTGACAGGAATGAGAACCATCACCTGCTGCCCTAGAGCATACTCTCTAGCTCGAGCATTCCTGTCATACCACACTTTTTTCTGTTGTTGGGCTTCTGCCAGGTTCCTCTGGGCCAGGCCCATGAGTTCCCTGAGCCTTGTCCTGAGGTTCAGGACATATGCCACAACAGACTCCTTGTGAGACTCACACTCACCTTCCCACTCATCTCAAATTAAATCTAGAGGTCCCCTCACCCTATGCCCATACAGCAACTCAAAGGGTGAAAAACCTGTGGATTCCTGGGGAACCTCTCTATAAGCAAACAACAGATGGGGCAAATATTTGTCCCACTCCCTCTTAAACTGATCTGCAAATGCCCGTAGCATGGACTCGATTGTAGAGTTTAACCTCTCAACAAGACCATCAGTCTGGGGATGGTAGGGGGTGGTCTTCATGTGCTTCACCCCGCAGGACTTCCACAGACAAACCAGCAGGTCTGACATAAAATTGGCACCTCTATCAGACGGTATTTTCTTTGGGAAACCTACCCTGCTGAAAATCTCTAGAAAAGCATTTGCCACCTTCTCGGCCTCAATGGAGGACAAAGCCATTGCCTCAGGGTATCCTATAGCATAATCTACAATCACTAGGATATACTTTTTCCCTGTGGAACTTGGGGAACTCAGAGGACCCACAATATCCATAGCTACCCTCTGAAATGGCTCCTCAATCACAGGCAAAGGCATCAAAGGAGCTCTCACCTTGTCTCCTGCCTTGCCTACCTTTTGCTCACAGGTCCTGCAGTACCCTGTTACATCTCTGGAAATTCCAGGGCAATAGAAGTTTTGCATAATACACCTCTTTGTACATTTTATGCCCATATGACCTGTAAACGGAATATCATGGGCTATGGCTAGAAGCGCCAGATGGTAAGCTCTAGGCACTACCAGCTGCTGTACCCTCTCACCTTCTAGCCCTCCCTCAGGGGTCCACTGTCTTTACAGTAACCCTTTGTTCCAGTATACAGATTCCCCCTTCCCTTAAGAATCAGGTGCCTCCCTAGCTACCTGCCTCAGGCTTTGCAATGTAGGGTCTGAGAGCTGTGCCTGTCTCAAGTCTCTCCTTGTAACCCTTCCCAGCTTCCCCTCCACTGGAAGTCTGGCATCCTCTGACAGCGGTGCCTCACTGTCAGCCTGGGTACTACTACTCACCTCTACCTTTGCAGTTACCCTGTCCAAGAAAACATCAGTACCTACAAGCAGTTGTGGCTCACATTCAGTCTCACTTCTACAGTGTAGTTCACTCCCTGAAGTAACCACCTCAGCAGTCCTGGCTGCAAGTATGCAGTCTGTCTGGGTCTCCCCCAGGCTACCAGACCCACATGCTTGTATCCTAGCCTCGCTGCATGTAACTGCATAAGTACATAGTACTGCCTCATCCAAATCCTTCCCTCTCAGGGCATCTGCAGAATGGTAGTTCCATACCCCTGGTGTCTCAAGGCAACCCACCGTTGGCATTTTGTCTTTCCCACTTACTGGCTCCCTCACCTTTGGTTCCCCACCTTGCCTCCGTGGACGGGTACACGTCTAAATTTCGAAATACTGAAATACAGAATTTCAGTATTCCGAAATTAGAAACCCGAACGCTCACAAACCCAACAGTTCAGAATCGCGATATCCCACTCTCGAACACAAACAGTAACAGCCAATACGGATATAGGCTTCGTCTATCATGCAGAAGTTGTACGTTGTACCGACAATATCATGGCGTCCAGCACCATAACTCCACCAGGGAATGTGGGTGAAATATATACCAGGGTGAGGTCACAGAAAGGAAAGGATGTCCTCATTATAGAAGGGTACGTTTACCATCTGGAAAAGAAAGCACCGCAGAGAAATTATTGGTGCTGCAAGTGGAAGAGAGATATGAAGTGCAAGGGAGGTATTAACTACCCCGTTGCAGCCGGGAAGAACTGCTAAAGAGTGCGGTACACATGCATGCAGGGGACCCAACCGAGGCCGAGAGGTATTGTATGTGTGCAGGTCTGAAGGAGAGAGCGTGTATGTCACGGGATGCACCATGTTTAGTTGTTGAGGATGTGCTAGCAAGCACATCACTAGATGTCGTACCTCATCTACCTAATAGAAGGGCTTTGCTGCAACAGGTGGGGAGGGTAAGACGGAAGGGCAGCAGACATATCCAGAATAGACATGTCACATTACAAGACGTGAATGTCGGGGACTATGCACTGAAAGCAGGCAGCTTTATATATAAGCGTAGCAGTGACCTTACTGGGGAACATGTTGTGTTGGTGTTCACAACAGTCAATAATTTGCATGATCTTAGTACTGCAACTATTTGGTTGATGGACGGGACATTTTTCTACAAGGGGGAGATATGCAGTCAGTTGTATAGCATTCATGGTTTGATATGCTGTATGGGTACAGTAAGTCCGTGCCGCTACTGTACTGTCTCATGACTAAGAAGTCTTGGTACATTTACAATGCCATGTGGGATGCTATTTTCCAGTTATTAGAGCAGTGTGACTTACAAATTGATCTCAGGTATGTACTGTGTGACTTTGAGATAGCCGCAAACGGAGTATAGCAAATGAATTTCAATGGGGTGAAATCGAAGGGTGCCTTTTCCATTTTAGCTGTAATATATGTATGGAAAGTCCAGCAGCTGGGACTTACTACGCTTTATAACATAATTACCTGCATTTCCAGCTGAGTGTGAAGTGTTTGATAGCCCTGGCATTCCTACCAGAGGATGATGTGGTAAGCGTTTAGTGAACTTAAGGGCAGGTTCCCAACAGAGGGTCAGGACCTTGTACAATACTTAGGGACTGCTATGTGTTGGGGAGGAAAAGAAGATTTACCACTAGGTCTGCCCAGTCGCTAGTTTTCCACCTTTATTCCCAATTAGCTTTTTGGAATGTGTTTGACCTGAATACCATGTGTCTGCCACGCACGCAAAACTCTGTAGAAGCGTGGCACCAGAGATTGAAGTGTTTGTTGGGGCAAAGGCAACTGATTTAGGACTGCTTATGCATACATTGGCCAGAGAACAGGATAGGGTGGATGAACTTAGAAGCCGGCTAAGTGCTGGTAGTCCGCCTACACCTAAATGGCGAGGGTTATGGCATGCCAGCAACAATTTGAACACATCCTGGCCAATCGTGAGTCGCATTAATTACAGAGGAATTCCTTCAATATTAACTGCTTATACTGGAGATGTGTTTTTATACTGTGATTTGGGTTTTAACTTTAGGGTTATGCTTTAAGGATTTGCTTTGGGTTTTATGGTGAGGTTAAAATGGAATTGGATCGATTTTTGATTGGTTTGAATTCATTTGGATTGTTGTTTTAATTTTTAAACTGAATTGTATTTCAATTTAAAATTAAATAAAACATTTTTCACTGGCCCCACCCTTGCTTCCTTTTCTAT